>NC_137232.1:8085814-8153314 GCF_949987685.1 Ammodytes marinus | reverse complement strand
ACACACACTGGCTGTACCCCCCATTGTCTCTCGGGAGCTTCACAGACATATGGCTTACCGTAACACAAGGTGGCAATGAGTCACTGTGTGTGTTTGTGTTATGTGTGTGCGCAGCAACAACACCACCACCCCCCCCCCCTCTGTCTCCTGCTCAGACGAGGTGTGTTTAGAGAGCATCTGGCTCAGGAGAAGTGTGAGGGAGGAGTGTGTCCCATTTTGCCAAGAAAACCTCTGAGCCGCTGTTGAACACATAACATCTGGATCAGGGAGGAACCCTGCGTGTGCGTGTGTGAGTATATGTGTGTACATGAGAGTTTGTGTGTGTGTGTGTGTGTGTGTGTGTGTGTGTGTGAGTGTGCGCGTGAAAGAGAGGGACAGTGCCAAAGATATCAATCAGACTGACATTTGGCGAGCAACGAGCCACAGCTGGAGACGCATGAGTTCATGCAGTCTTAACATAGATTATGTGGGAGGAATGGAGCGCTGACACATTTTGAACACAGGTTAATAAACTAACTTTCTATTACTTATATTAAAAAACACTCGCGCACATTGTTAATGACAATTATCCCCAACCACTGAACAGTTAAAATACCAACTTAACAAGCAACAAGTGTTCACATTTTCGACGTCCCCCCAACACTTTATTAGTCTGTGCGCTTAGGCGAATATATTTCTCGTTAAATTCGTCCCTGTTAAACCCATTTCCTCACCATCACATTGTCAGAGTTGCAGACATTTAGCTCCGGGCCCATTTTTTCTGTAACAACTTTCGCACATGAGCAGAGCTGAGCTGAAGTCTGCAGTGTAAACACCAGCGAAGAAGAAGGATGGGGAGGAAGCGGCGATGACGCGAGGTCAACTCGGGTGAACAAACTTGAAAGCCTACACAACGATGGCCGTCCCCTCCTCGCCATCTCCTCCTCTGCAACAATGCATTCCAGATGTCTGCTGCTGACTCAAACACTAGGATGGGGAGCGACTGTGTGTTATTTTGGCACCAGGGTCCTCTTGTTTGTGTAGTCTACGCTCAAGTGCTGAGGAGTTTTTTTGCGTGGGTTTATGACGAGAGCGGGACGCCAAATAGTGCCATAGATTTATAGATTCATTCTGATGTTTTCCATCCTTCTCCCTGCCTATCCGCCCACCCACCTCCCTCTGTCTGCCTCTTGTCGCCTTCTCCTGGCGCAGATGGTTTCTTGTTGCGCGGGGTGAGGTCACACAGCTATGCAAGGGCCTTTACAGTGATGCATGCTGGGTAATGTATCCACCCTAATGTGTCTCTCCATCAAAGAGTGCTTTCCGCCAGATTTTCTCTTCGTTTCACACTGCGCCGCTCGGCAAGAGAAGGACTATTAACTTGTCTTCACTTTATTTCACTACAGTGTGGCTTAGGTCATATACTCAAGTCCTTACAGCGTCATACTAGTACATCCATGGACTTTCTGTCAACTTTCTGTGCAAATCTAAGAAATACTTTCCACAGATATCTAACACATTGACATCTGAAAATATAATATATAATTTAATATAATATAATATAATATAGAATTTCACATGTTGCTTTATGACAGAGTTTATGTTCATGTCACCCCTATGTCATATCACATAATTACACTGGTTATTTTGCTATTATAGTTCACATTTTACAGTTTAAATTCTACAGTTACAATTAGCCTCACAGTCAGTTTAAATTAGCTTTACAGTTAGCAAAAACATGTCTTACAGTCAGCTGGCCTGTTAGACCTTGTGTCAAACTACTTAACCACGGGGCGCTCTGGTGGTGTAGTGGATAGAGCGCGTACCATATTGGCTCCGGCCTTCGTTGCAGTGGTCGCGGGTTCGAATCCGACCCGTGGACCTTTACTGCAGGTCATCCCCCCTCTCTCTCTGTCTCCCCATTTCAACTCTGTACTATCTAATAAAGCTTGAAAAATGCAAAAAAATAAAAATCTAAAAACCACTTAACCACCATACATTTCGATTTGATTCAAACAGGATGAGTGATATAGATTTTGAGCATTTCTCTTTTTTTTCCTACTTCCTCACTCCAATACATTTTACCCTCGTACAGTACAATACTTACACTGAGTAAGTATTGAAACCTTGACAGTGACTTGAGTTAGTAACACAAGCTGCTAATAGACTCACTGTAGTGTTTGGCAGCGTTAATGATCTCGTTTGCATAAATGTTTAACTTTGATGGAAGCAGGCGTACCGGAAAATCTAATCTTACAGTATTGGAAGGTAATACATTTGTCATGTACAGCCAGAGTATTTACAGTTCCAGATTGAACCTGAAGCATTTAATTGCTTTGCCCCACTGGTCCCTTTGTAAATGGATGATCTTTTTCTTTATTTATAGGCTAAATGTACACACTCACACTCAAAATTAATCTGCAGTGGGGGCGCCTTTAGCTCAGTTGGTAAGGCGTCCCCCTCCCGGGCCGGGCCCAGCAGCAGACCCGGGTTCGATTCCCACCCGCGGTCGTTCTCTGCATGTCACTCCCCTCTCTGCCCCATGTCACCTCTGTCTCTCTGCACTACCAATAAAGCATAAAAATGCCCAAAAAATATCTTAAAAAAAAAAAAAATTAATCTGCAGTGTCAACCTATACAGTGCAGATAAGTATGTTATTTCTCTTGTGAATATATGTCAATCTCTGCATATGAGTGTTATCGAGACTAGGCTATTAGGCTTTCTTAATAAAAAGGATCTCGAAAAGGATGTAAATGGTTCATCTGAGTTTTCCTCAAAATGACAAGCTTTTCTATAGTATGTTGTCAGCGTGAAGTGAATCTTTCAGCTCTTTATCCTGCGATATCTCCGGCCTTTCAGTCTCTGTCTGTACTCATCCCTCTGGTCTTTTGGCCTGTTAATCTAGGCTGTCAAACCACCACATCCCCACACATTTCCATTTTTATTAGAAGTGCATGATTGACAGACGAGTGACGGCATAATTATGTGGGTTGCGGCATACATTTTCTCCCCTCTCGTCCTCATGTTTCACTTATCCCAGTCACATCACATAATTTCAAGTCTCTCTGTGTGTGTGTGTGTGTGTGTGTGTGTGTGTGTGAGTCTGTCCCCTGTGGCCTATTGGCATCAGATGCCAGTCTCATTCGCTCACTACTTCCTCCAACTCTCCTGCTGTGCCAAACCATATGAGGGCAGTTACAGGGGCCTCCTCTTTCCCCTAACCAGCACCTCTATTCCTCTACCCTACCACCTATAACACATATTACGCATCAGATAGCTTTTAGCCCTTCACAGACACACACACACACACACACACACACACACACACACACACACACACGTTCACACCTGCTGCAGCAGCGCTTGTGCCCACCAGGTGCCAGTCAGCTGGCGCTTTGCCCAGAAATGACTGGCACAAGCATCAACATGTGTGAATGTGGAGCTGCAGGGAGGCCTCTGTGTGTGTGTGTGTGTGTGTGTGTGTGTGTGTGTGTGTGTGTGTGTGTGTGTGTGTGTGTGTTTCTGTGTGCGTGTGTTTCTGTGTGTTTGCCTGGCAGGGGACGCATGCCTCACATGCCAGGAATAAGCAAAGCCACTCGAGCCGCCGCATTTGAATCCCCTGCATTACACACACACGCCTGGCTGTGTGTGTGTGTGTGTGTGTGTGTGTGTGTGTGTGTGTGTGTGTGTGTGTGTGTGTGTGTGAGAGAGAGACACACGAGAAGGCCTAATTGCACAGGCTTCCGGCACACCAGCCTCTGGCACCCGTTACCAGCAAACATAGCAGCGATTATGAGAAGTGATGTGTCTGTGTGTGTGTGTGAATACGTTTGCATTTAAATGCTGACCTGTGTCCCGTGGCAGAGCAGAGAGAACACATCCGCCCTTCAGTATACAGATCCAGACCGCTGCTGCTTACATATGGACATCACTTGTTTCCAGTGTAATATCTGTGTGATTTCACGGCCTGTTTTACCCAGGATGGTTATTCATCGGCCACCCAGATGGTAAGAGAACTGTTTGAGGATACTCCGATTAACCCAAGAGTCATGGGAGGGAGAGGGAAAAAGATAAACATTCCTTATGTCAGTTTATTGTTGATTCTGAATTGTATTTCTTAGTTCTTTGCGCTTGTACTCTATTTGAAAGAATAATGCAAAGCTTAATGGTGTGTCTTTTAAAAGACCAGAGAGCCAAGAAGAGGCCTTCTTAAAGTGAAGGGACTGGTTCTAATGGACTGGACTCCAAGCTTACGTAACTCGGAGATGCAGTTAATTCAGTTTAGTTAAATACAGAGGACGCCCACGAGGAGAGATGTTTTGATTTGACTCCACATCTTGTGTTGATGGGGGGGGGGGGAAGGGGGGGGGGGGTTTGTGACTGTGGAGGAATGAAAACAATAATTATCATCTTTTAAACAGGTCATGTTTTGATGGCGTCACGTTCCAATTGTGCTGGGGAAAATTTGCATCGCTAAACAGGCCAGCGGGCTGAATGGTCTAATTAGGCAGCACAGAGAGGATTTTGTGCTTTTTTTGGAGAAGGATTGCAGTGTGTGTGTGTGTGTGTGTGTGTGTGTGTGTTTATGTCTACTGTGTGTGTGTGTGTGTGTGTGCGTGTGTTTGTGTTTGTGTCTACTGTGTGTGTGCACTATGTTTATGTGTGTGTTGGTTTTTGTGTCTACTGTGTGTGTGTGTGTATGTGTCTCGTGTGTATGTGTGTTTGTGTCTACTGTGTGTGTAAGCACAGTGCTCTTGATGTTTCTTGGAGGGATGAAAGCACGCCCCACATGCTTTACGTTGTACCTGTGTGATTTTCACAGCCCGCTTCTGAATGGAGAATCAATGGAGCTGAATGATGGCTGGACGTGTTCATAGCGCTAACGGTCTGCCTTGTTAGGGATGATTACTGCATAATGAGCTCTAGCCAATCAATGCAATCCATCCCCACTCCACTCATAATCCTGTAAATAAAACAGTACTACAGCTTCTGTGCAAAGCTCTCAAGTGGCATTTATTTGAATTATACTGTGGCAATGTTGCATTTAGTTTTTAATGAGCATTACTGCTGCACTCAGAGGAGTAAATAAATGCTGTTTATATGGTGTGTATGTGTTTGTTGAATGGCTAATACGTGGCCTTTCTGTCTGTACTACCACAACAACTAAACCAATGTATTTCTCTGTGTCTACAGTACCAGGGAGCACGTGAGCCCGGACATGAACAAGCTTCGTCAGAGCCTGAGGAGGAAGAAGCCCACCTACGTGCCAGAGGCCAGCAGACCGCACCAGTGGCAGGCTGACGAGGAGGCTGTGCGAAAGGGCAAATGTAACTTCCCCGTTCGGGTGAGTGTCCAAAGCATCACTGCACTGTGAAGGGCATTGCTCCATGCCTGGCCAGTGTAGCGGTCACATTCTAATATCTTCCTACCCGGCCCGCAAAGGAATATTTCCCTACAAACCTGTTACAACCTTGCAACTTATGAGGCCCAAAGAAAACAAAATATTCTGGTAGAAGGTGTGGTCTATATAAAGCATTAACAGTAGGAGTTTGGCATTTTGGAAAATGTGATAAGCTTAGTATAACAATTGGAGACAAGTATAACCAGGCTTTGACAGAAGACATAGAAATAGTTTCTAATGAGCTTTTTTTTGTCCTTTTAGTTTAATATATGTACATACAAAAATAAGAAAGCTATTGAAAGATGTTACTTTCTCCTCTGCTCCTCTGTCCACTCTATATGCTACACCAATTGGCTGCTGACTGCTTTATATACACTCTGGACCATGACTTTGAACATACAGTTAGTGAATATACCCCAAACTGACATGGACCACATTGATTACAAATGGACTACTGTATCAGTTTGGTGTCTTTTTTTTATTTTCATACCCATATTGTCATATAAATGAAAAAATGTCTATATTGTAGCGTTATTAAAGCAGAAACTCTTCTAGCTCTCAGCCAATGCCTCATATGCAATAAGTACAAATAAGATAACCTTCTAACCAGCTGCGTTGTCCATTGTATGCTCTGTGTGCCTATCGCTGAGCGGCTGCAGTCATTTGTTTAAGAGCCAGAGAGACAATGGCAGAAAGAGATTGAAGGACAGAGATGTAGGAATGACATGCAGGTGGAGTTATGGATTAGGGAGAGCACAGGAAATGACAGGGTGACGGATGAGGGCGCACACAGAGGGAACAGGAGACCATGTGAGATCCCAAATGAGAGAGAGAGAGAGAGAGAGAGATGTAGAGGTGGATAAGAGCAGCCAAAAGAAAGAGAGAGAGAGAGAGAGAGAGAGAGGTGGATAAGAGCAGGGAGAGAGGGAGAGAGAGAGAGATGTAGAGATGGATAAGAGCAGCCAATAGAAAGAGAGAGAGAGGTGGATAAGAGCAGGGAGAGAGGTTGAGAGAGAGAGAGGGAGAGAGAGAGAGAGAGATGTAGAGGTGGATAATAACAGCCAAGAGAGAGAGAGAGAGATGAGAGAGAGAGCCTGCAAAGTGAATGAAAAAAATATATAAAGGAAAATACGAGGCTAATGGAAAATGGCCCCTGATGGTAATGCTCCACAGAGTTTAGGGATGACATGGGCAGTAAAGTGGAGCTTGGAGCTTTTCAGCACGAGATTGGTGGCGCTAAAGGAAAGGGCCTCTCCATCTCTCCATTGCAGTTCTTTCTATTTCTCTGCTTTCATCTGTTCATTTTTTTCTTTCTTACATCTCTGCCTTCTCTCAGTTTCCCAGAGTCATGCACTATTAGTACCCGGCTGCTTGAGAACTGAACAATTAGTTTTGATTGGCCTTGATACTGAGAGAAAAGTTGACTCTAAAAGAAGTGTAGTGGAGAGTTTGGGAGACAAATTGCCTGTGTGGAAGAAGTTTTTTTTTAAGAAAACTTCACTATAGTGCAAAATCTTTACTCAGTTCCAAACGACAATACAGATGATTATGGTCAGCATTCATGCATGGAGAGAAGACCAGAGCATCCTACTCAGAGCAATGCCAGGGTCTTGACTGCGTTGTCTACACAAAATGAGCTGCTTTATACAGAATGGTTGACATGGTCAGATAGGTAGAATAACAATGGACCAATCAAGTTTGGTTCTTGATGACATCAATGCTAATCTGAATCTGGGAGCTTCCAGGATGGCCCACACCTACTAGGATGTCAGCCCAATCAGACTGATTTAATTACAATAGAAACTCCAGACAGGATACATCAGTAGTTAAGGTGAGAGTAAATACACTTCATACAATGATCAAATACTGAATGTAGAGACTAGAGTAGAATTAAACTAATCAATATAAAATTGGCTTCCACAATTGTTAGAAAGTGTATTTTTTTTGTACTGCCATGGATCACCCACCACCTAGCTCACTCTGGATATAGGTTACTGCATTTTGATAGACGTCTTGTTACTATATTCCTTACATTAGAATGTATGAACATGGTACTGTTTACCATCAAAATATACCAAACACTAGATGCTTGATGTATATCTCAGTGGCATAGTGTCAGTACAGGAGTTTTTATTTACATCCATGTTTCTCTGTAATGTATAAAGTGTAAATTGTCCCTCCAAAACCTCTATCAGCTGTCACTGAGTCAAACTGATCAACAAAGCCTTGATCATCAGCTGAATGCATTTAATAGTCAGAACAACTCAGTTACTGTGTGAGCTCTCTTTCTTTAAAACCAGTTACCACCTGTGTAAAATCCCCCTTATACAAATCCATGTTATGCGCTGAAGGGGAGGTCACTTTCTTGGGATATTGAACACTTCCCTTTCATTTATTATGCGATTTGTGCATTTTAGGACACACAAACAACTCCTCCATACACGCTCATTCATTACGTGTTTGTCTAACGATGACATTGCTCAAAAACTGTATTGTATAAATCTATTTGTGTTCTGCGAGTATCAAACCGAGCACATATTTTCTATCGTTAAAATAGAAAGGCCCATTCATAAATCTGCCCTACTTGTCCACACGTTGTTTACAACAGCTCCCCCCTAAAATCGGTGCACTCCTTCAACCTCCCTAATGCCTGTCTTCCTCTTTCCCTCACCGCTTGGCTTCTGACTATACAGCTTTAATTGTGTCCCTGTGGGCCCTCCGTGCACCGCAGAGCACAACACTGGAGACACAACAAGAGCGGATGTGAGGCGATAAATTATCACATTGGTCCTGTCTCTCTCTCTCTCTCTCACTCTCTCTCTCTCTCTCTCTCTCTTTCTCTCTCTCTCGCTCTCTCTCTCTCTCACTCTCTCTCTCTCACTCTCTCTCTCTCTCTCTCTCTCTCTCTCTCTCTCTCTCTCTCTCGCTCTCTCTCTCTCTCTCTCTCTCTCTCTCTCCTGTCCTTGTTACCAGGGGCAACATGCGGCTGTATATCCAGCATGGGATGCTTGTTATAGCTACTTGCCCCGTCACTTATAGAAAACACTGATGGGGCCTAATGAGGCTTTGGTGGCTTTTATATCACTTTATGTGTCTTTCTCTTGTTTTTTAGTTATGATGACATACTTTTTTTTTTACTTCAGCTCCGGCCGCTTTACCGCAGCTACGGTTAGATAGAGACTGTTGCTAAAAAGACAGTGAAAATAGAGTGAAATAATGGATCTATTTTAAAGTGTAATTGTTCTTGTTCTCTGCAGTATCTGGGCTTGGTGGAGGTGGATGAGTCCAGAGGGATGCATGTGTGTGAAGAGGCAGTCAAGAAGCTGAAAGTTGTAAGTATCCGACAAACAAAAACAAAGGAACACATTACCTTAACACTTCCATGCATCCACAATGTGTACATGTCTTTCTATCTTCATGTAATCATTATGGAAGTGAAAGCTGTTCTATTGTGAATCTGTGAGTCTTTATTTTCCCCCTGTTAAAGTCTATTTTTTGGGAAGTTGTTCCTAATCCGAGTCGAGGGTCTAAGAATAGTGGATCTCAGAATGCTGTACAGACTGTAAAGCCCCCCCCCCCCCCAATGGCAAAATAGATCTGTGATACTGTCCCGGATAAATACAAATGTACTTGACTTGACACACACCTTCCCTGCTCCGGGCACTGGAGGTACATTTTATATAGTATATAGAGGCAGTTATAAATACTAACCCCAGGGATCCACAAACTTCACTGGAGCTCATTACAGACCCAGTTGAGCAGAGTACACACACACACCCAAACACACACACACACCCAAACACACACACACACACACACACACACACACACACACACACACACACACACACACACACACACACACACACACACACACACACAGGTTCAAAACCCTCTGGCGTTACCCCTCCCATCTTGTTATTTTTCTCTCAAACCACTTTCATCTCCCTCCTCACCCTCCCTGCTGGGTCTCACTCCACATGTCTGTCTGTTTGTCTGTCTGTCTGTCTGTCTGTCTGTCTGTCTGTCTGTCCATCTGTCTGCTCGTCACTCTTTCTATCTGTCCGATCCGATCACATTACTAAGAGAGCAGAAAATTAGATCTGTACATAAACACATATAAACACTCACCAACACACACAAACACATACAGTCTGCCCCCCTAAGAAGCAGTATTCGCAGAGGGAGCGTGTGAACAGTGTGACACAGAGTGGCCGGTGTCAGACAGCCACACACACTCTCTGTAGTGAGGAAAAACACTGTGTCATTCTCTTCACAGTCTTAACATCTGTAGCCTACCAAGCAAGCCTTTCTCTTCCCTTTTGACTTAACTGGTGTCTTTGAAACTGAAATATCAGATGGTCTAGTTCAGATGAGAGTTGGTAAATACATACCAGATGACACAATGTTCCAATTATCAGTAGATATTGCTAGGTATTGCTTGCAAGCGAGAGTTATCACAAACATGTCACAGAGAGGACTGCAGAAGAATGACTGGAGAGAATCAGTCAGATTTCTGTTTATAGCACTTAAAATAACAATAGCAACACTGCACTGCAGCACATTTTCTATATTGAGTGTACAGTCATCCTAAAACCGGATTTCCTACGTAGGCAGGCATGCATTATCTAACAAAAGGCAAGGCAGCACTTTGTTAACTGAATCACAGACACTTTAAAAAATTTAAAATTTTTGCACTCTTGTCTCCCCCTCTTCACACCGCCATTTTCCTTTCATTAGTATTTTTCTCTTTGGGATGGCCCTGCTGGATCAACTCTATTTCTTTGCCCCTTACATCTGTACCAGTGTCAGCGTTCCCCGCCTCTGTAATGTTCCTAACGCTGAAAACTTTCTTCCCAAAGTTCTCATTTTCTTTTGATCACTCATGTAGCTTTTCCCCTGCTCTTTTCCTTTCCATGGCTTTCAGTTTCTTCATCTCTATTCTGTGTCACTCCCTCTGTCTTCCACTTTAAAGGGATTATGCTAAACGTGAGGCTCCTTGTCGCCTCGCTGTGCTTTTCAAAGCCAGATCCCACAGTGCTCCAGCTTTTTGTTTCCTTTATTCACACTAACACAAATAACACACTCACATACTGATATGCAGACTCATGTGCACCTACATCTACACATCTACACTTAAAACACTTATACACACACACACACACACACACACACACACACACACACACACACACACAACACACACACACACACACACACACACACACACACACACACACACACGGAGTTATTGTTTTTTTTAGGGCTGTGTATTTTTAGCCAGGCTCGTGCCATGCTGTGTGTGTTATTAGCTCCGCCTGGTGCCCTCCTCTGGAAAAGTGTTTCTCAGTGCCTGCTGCTGGCACAGTTTCTACCTGCTCTGCCTGCCTCTCCATTCTTAACCCACCGCTACACCTCATCTGCTGTAAGGATGTAACCATCACTTCAACACAACCACGGGTAGTAGGAAAATTGGGAGTAAAATCAACTTTAAGTGTCAATCTCGACCCTGTGAGAATGAGGTGAAATCTGGTGAAATGTGCAAATTGATTGAATACGTTTACTATGGATCTCGGTCACTGGCCTGTGAAGTTATGAATCAATTAACTCTCCTGCTTCTACCTTTTGTGTTTTTTTTCCAGAGTGGCAAAAAGACAGTCAAGGCAGTGTTGTGGGTTTCCGCTGATGGCCTCAGGGTGGTGGATGACAAAACTAAGGTGAGTGTCGAGCAAACACATTTCTCTTCTACTATCCTCCCCTCTGTGTTCCTCTCTCTCTCTCTCTCTCTCTCTGTCCCCCTCATCACTCACTTGGTTACAAGGACCAATGTACGTCCTGCAGTTGTGTACATGACACACAGGTGTTTCATCCATGCCTTCATCCTCAGCCTCTGATGACAGCTAGATACAACAACAACAAAAAAAACAACAACTACACAAGAACACACACATCCATCTTTTACAGCATCTTTATTGTTCTCTTTGTACTCTAATGTGCAGTCAGGACACATCTCCATCCCGTGTGTGTGTGTGTGTGTGTGTGTGTATTTGTGTGTGTGTGTGTGTGTATTTCACGGCTGACATATGTGACTCATGGTTCCTTGCTGAAGGTGCTTAGTGGGGAAGGGAGGATCAAGTAGACACACACACACACACACACACACACACACACACACACACACACACTTGAAGAGTGTCTGGTGGTGAGGGAGGCCTCCTACAGAGTGAGTGGAGCTCACTGTGGTTCTATTGAAAGCAGAGCAGAATAAAGAGTAGCAGAGAATAGAGGTGAAAGCGAGCCCTATGGAGCAGCCTTCCCCCCCCCTCTCTCTCTCTCTCTCTCTCTCTCTTTATAGCTGTTTCTTTTTTCAAGGCTTCACACACGACCCCCCACCTCTCCCAATCCTTCCACCCTCTTCACTTCCTCCAGTGATCCTAAAGTATCATATTATCATCTAAACATATTAAATGATAAGTCTGGGAAGAATTTTGTATTTTTCTTATCGTCAAAGAATCCCCAATTGATCCTACTAATAATGATCATGTGTGTGGCCAAAGACTGCATTCTCCTGAGTCATAGAGCTCCATTGTTGTCCATTAAGCTCATAAAAACACATCATTGACATTTTCCTCTATCACCATGAACACACTCACGCACACTTCAGTTTATTTTCAGTCAGTCCCACTTATACCGTCGTGCTTTCTATAAAATACTCCCCAGAGCACTGAATCCGCAGGTGATAATATTGCCAAACAAATTCAATCTCAGTGTGTTATATATTTCATAAATAAAACTGTATTTGTGAGCTGTTTTGATAGATAGTAAACCGTCATAGCCACAGGCAGAGTAGAGTCACAAAGTATTGGGGCACAGACAAAGTCACAGACAAATGAGTTGTCAGTGGTGGCATCCTTATGCGATTTGTTGACAGCAAGTCAATACGGATATGATAACACATGGCAAAACATCAATATCACAGCTTTGTGTTTTTGCAAAAGATTGTTATGAGCTCTGCTGTGCCTTTGTCTTATCCTCTTTTACCAACTTCCTAATTGTAGCATAACAGCACCGTTGAAATGCTTCAATAACCTTAAAGGTGAAGTAAGCGGTTTATTTATGTTAATATAAGTGTTAAATCGCTATTTATTCATATAGTGATCACTTACATAATGTGCGCGTTTCATAAAGCCGATCTCTCAGTCAGCTGCTTTGCATGTAATCAGCAAATAAACTTATTGGAGTATCCCGAAATTTTTATCCAATCAGAAGAGAGAACGCTGCAAACTCGTCTCACTCATATATAGCATATACACTCCATGGTCTCACTGCCGGTGCACGCCAGAGCAACAGATGGGTGAATGTGTATGCGCCTACAATGGCGGAGCAGGTAAAAATCCTTCCCAATGTCTGTTTTGATGGTTTTTATCATGTTTTAGCACACTTATGGATCTGAGATGATGCTAGATAACTTGCTGATTAATGTGGTGACGTAGGGACGAGCGAGGGGACTGCTAAATGCAGTAACTGACAGGAAGTTAGCTAAAAGAACCATTCCGCTTACAGCACCTTTAAAGTAAGATTCACTTGATTTTCTTTCATTTGACTTAACCGGATGTAGTAGCAGGGACTCACAGATATGGATGAATAGGAATGAATATATAAAATGACATTTCTCCACTTCAAGCAAGTTCAGGCAAGTTTACTTTCTCATGAATCTCATCAAAGTTTTACAGCCTTCCGTTCTTCTTTCTTTCACTTTTATTCTTCCCACCTTCTATCGTCAGTTCAGCCCCCTTCTTTGAATCAGCTAGCACGCCTTATAGCGCCCACACAGCCATTATTCAAACGCTTTCCCACACTCAGTGAATATACTGTATATGTGTGTGTGTGTGTGTGTGTGTGTGTGTGTGTGTGTGTGTGTGTGTGTGTGTGTGTGTGTGCGTGTGTGTGTGTGTCTGCAAAAGAGACTCATTCTCCACATGACCTTCATATTGCATCTCTACAAAGAAACAGTGAAGTCTTTTTTTGTGTTGAAGGCCGAGCGCTTTCTCTGCATAGATAAGACACTCTGACTCACATGCACTTGCTCTGTGTTCTTCCCTTTAGATGTTTAGGGGTCTGAGTCCCCCTTACCAACAAACACACTTGCACTTTTCCTCAAAATGACCAATACAGGCTTTATCTTGGGTTTGCAGTCATCCCTGATTTACTGTACCAGTGACGCAGAGGCACACACACACACACACACACACACACACACACACACACACACACACACACACACACACACACACACACACACACACACACACACACACACACACACATTTTGCCCTCTGCCCAGCCTTTCACCTCGGTACCAGCAACCCCCTTCATTCACTAATTAGCCGACAATGAAAGGACTGTTATTCTCCCTCTTTCTCCTTCTCCCTCTCTCCTCATCCTCTGCTCACTTTGTTTCCAGCGACACTGGAGGAGAGGAAGTGTGTGTCTGTGTGTGTCTGTGTGTGTGTGTGTGTGTGTGTGTGTGTGTGTGAACCCTCTTCTTCTCTTTCTTTTCTCATTCTGGCCTCTTGTTTTTGCCCTCTCTCTTTATGTGTTTTGCTTGGTGAGTCAAAGAGGTGAGCTTGGGGGGCCCCCCTTTAATGTACACAGAGAAAGAGAAGGGCCTCCTTTTGGTGTCATCTGTAGTGCCTATAGACACACAAGACTGGCTCAACAACTCTTTTTTTATGAAAGGAAGGGGCAAGTGGTGGAAACATCTCATAGATGAAAAGAGGGGTTCAGTATCATGAGTCTTTGGTCACTTCTTCCTTGTCTGTGATTGCTGGATGTGTGAATGGGGTTTGGAGTGAGAGGGGGGTTTGCATGGGGTTAAATGAGGCTGAAAGCAGTGTGTCAGTCCACACGCTGAGGCCTAAGCTATCTACTTCCTGTCTGTCTGTCATCATCGCTATAAATTAAGCCGCTCTGAGTGAGACAAAAACCTACGTCACATGTGGTTTGATGCTAACTACCTGCGGGGGACCATTGGATAGACTTGATTGTATTGTGTGGGGCTTTTCAAATGGAGTTGTCTCTGACTGAGCTATCTCTCTCTCTGTCTCTCTCTGTCTGTCTCTCTCTCTCTCTCTCCCCCTCAGGACCTGATTGTGGACCAGACCATAGAGAAGGTTTCATTCTGCGCTCCCGATCGTAACTATGACAAGGCCTTCTCCTACATCTGCAGGGACGGCACCACTAGACGCTGGATGTGCCACTGCTTCATGGCTCTCAAAGACTCGGTGAGGGGGCCCATTAACCCTATATGTACTATACCCCACAGGGATTTTCTTCTAGCGTCCAAGTCCTAATACAGTATTTCTTACATTGGTCTTCCTGTTCCAGTGTATTATTCTCTAATGTCTAAGAAAAATTGTCATCCACCACAACACTTGCTATTAAAAAATGTAAAGTTGTCGGTTAGCTTTCAAAAAACTACAACTCCCATCAAAATGTACCAGCTTGCGATGGGAACGTCCATCATTGTAACTTCATTTTCTTCACCAAACAACATTTAACAATTCTCCAACTTGTGTTATTCGTTCAGCTTCATTTTGCTAAAATATCTGCATGTCTTATAGGACTTGTGGTGTTTACTCGCAATGTTCTAGGGATTGTGGGTAATAATATTTGTTTATGGCTTATAAAAACAGAACGACTGAATAAACAACAGTATTATATAATTGTGTTAATTACTGTCAATATCGACGCAAGGCTTGGGCTGGAGTCATTTGCATTATTGAAAAATGTCTGTGGATTTTGAATTGAGTTGTTCTCCCTCATGGAGCAGAAAGTGTGACAAATTATATTTCTCAATGGGTAAAGTCTTAAAAAGTTGGGAGGTTTGTTTCAAGTGAGTGCTACAATGATTGTTTTAGGTCATTTGGAAACTGATGGGTATTATAACGTCATTGTATACAAAAACACAAAAAATAATCATGAAAAGATGAATCCATGATGAATACTATCAATAGCTACAGCCCTATTTACCCACAGGAACATACAATTCAATCTGCCCTGCATGTATGTATGTACACATTAACCCTTTCTGTAGCACCAGTCAAGTTGTGATATGTAGGCAGTTGAATACACATGAAATGGGTTCATTGCGTTTGTTTTTCTTTTCTCACTGCTGCAGTCAACATCATTTCTAACCTCTGGTGTTTCCATCAGACTGACCTTGGATCAGTAAAGGTTGTAACTTAAAAGCGAAGTGCAGTAGATGCAATACTGCCACGCTGCATTGTGGTTTCAACCCCCCTGGTGGTTTCATCAGCTCAGACTCAGATGGATTATGAATGTGGGTGGAAGAGAGCACAGCGGCACAGACCTATACGGGATTAGGAGAGGGGATTAGACTGAAGCCTGTGGAGTGGAGTTATCTGTCCAACTCTGTCTGTCTCTATTTCAACCACACTCACCACATCTCTCTATCTATCTTACACTGAACTATATATCATGTAGTAGCGGTCATGGCTGTTTGCAGAATAGACATTGGGTGAAGAAATAAAAGGCGGGCAGGGAAAAGTGCTAGAGAGGTGGTCGGGAAAGGAGGAATTAATGGCAAAAAGGCAGACTGTAATAAGGTGCTCTCACTGCCCCATGAGCATGAACTCTTGGTGATGTCTGACAACAGAAGAGATTCGGGGGTTGATGAATGAACCAGAATAGGATTTTTTCCACCGTATTTTATGTGAATTAGTCTGAAAATGGCTAGGTGCAGATATGACATATTTAAACTGTATTAAATGCATTGTTCTGTGCTCCATCAGGGGGAGAGACTGAGCCATGCTGTGGGCTGTGCCTTCGCTGCCTGTCTGGAGAGGAAGCAGCGAAGGGAGAAGGAATGTGGGGTGACGGCTTCCTTTGACGCCAGCCGCACGTCGTTTGTGCGCGAGGGATCCTTCAGGGCCAACTCTGTCTGCAGCCAGCACGTCAGCAGCAACGAGAGAGATGACAAGCTGCAGGACAAGAAGAAAGGTAAGGGGGGATGTTACAGAGAGTGCACACACACTCAGATGTACTCGTCGTGGTCCTTAAAGCTATAGTGAGTGACTGCTGACATGAGGAATTCTGAGGAATTACAACAACACTGTCGGCGCATCTACACAGCAAATTCGTGAGTGTTAATTTAACACCCAGGGTGTCAAATTTAACACCAGCAAAGTGTCTATATGTGTCCACACTCAACAGTGTTAAAGTAACACTTTTAAAAATGTTAAACAGGTAACACTCATTTTTTGTTAATCTAACACTTCTCATTGTTAAAATTGAAAAATCTACTTACTTTCTCAAAGTTATCTTCCAATGTCTGCTCCAGATATGAAAGAAAATGGCGGTTGGTATGGTAAATGGTAAAAGGACTTGTATAGCGCTATATCTCCGTTTATCACAGACTCAAAGCGCTTTACATTGTTTTTTGTACACATTCACCCAGTCACACACACATTCATACACCGTTAGCAGCAGCTACCACGCTGGATAGTTAGCTAACTAAGCTAACTATCGGGAGCAATTTGGGGTTCAGTGTCTTGCCCAGGGACACTTCGACATGTGGCGGGGAGACGGGGGATCGAACCTCCGACCCTGCACACCAGAGGCGAACGCCCTACCCACTTCGCCACTGCCGCTCCAAAGAGAAGGAGAATGATTTGTAGGCGTGGCTAGTATCTACGTCATGACCAAATTTAACGACGATGTAAACAACACCCAGATTTGACAACTTAATCTTCTCAAAAAAATTACAAGCAGTGTCATTTTGTCCCCCAGCGGTGTTAATACAACACCAACACTCTATATTTAACACCAACACCCACCATTTAACACCGACGTATTTGCTGTGTACTTGAGTTAAGCCTTCGGTGATGGCACATGGATTTTATACCATCTGCTGTACGTCCAGATTTTTTCTTAGCGGTAGAATCAACAACTGAAACATTACTACGGCGCTTCTTGGGGATTTTGGATCGTGGAGACATTTTTGTGGAGCTGATTCGGCTTAATTAACTTTGTGTTCAACTCGTTTGACAATGGCTTGAATGTCACCGTCATTCATTTATATGAAACATGTTACGCAGTATAGCTTTAAAAATGTCAAAAGTCAAGCACTTACTGAGAATAACCATATAGAGTCATAGGCTCTTTACATTACAATATCAATTGCTTATGTACCGCAGTCTCTAAGGTTAAACCACTTACCCGCTTCCTCCTCCAGACCCACCCTGTGTCCTCCCTGCCCTCCCCCCTGGCACTGCCTGCCCTCCCGAGGGTGCTGCGACCCCCATGGAGCGTCCAGAGCCGGGCGGGCCTCAAGCCATCCCTCGCCGCCACGCGCCCATAGAGCAGCTGGTGCGTCAGGGCTCCTTCAGGGGGTTCCCGGCCCTCAGCGGGAAGAACTCTCCCTTCAAGAGGCAACTGTCACTCCGCCTCAACGACCTGCCCTCCACACTGCAACGCAAGACCGACTACCAGGACAAGAACTCTGGTGAGAGCACACGTTCATGTAGTCTGACTTACAAATGCAGATGAGTTGTTAGTGAATTGTGTTTAAAACTAAAATGTTCATTAAGTTGAACTGATTGTCAAAATTACAGTAAATTGTACAATACTTTTGGATTGTTTTGACATATTGTAGAAGGTTGTTGAAGCATTTTTCTTACTCTATGGGAAGGTCTTTTAAAAGGGTTTTGCCTTGGTATTAGGCGGTTCAGGCATTATACTCTAGGGAGTGGGTTACATTTGAGTTTACCAGACTGACACCATAAAAGGTCTTGAATAAAATCACATCACACTGGATTTTTTTTTTTCAAATAAAAATAAATAAATAGAGCATATTTACTAGTTGTGATCAGAGAGGAACCAAAATCATATTTATCGTTGATCCACATTTCATTTACACTTTCAAAACTGTCTCTCCAGGGGAATCAGATGGGATTCATCTCTTAAAAATGCAAAAAAAACAAGAGACCAAGTAAAGAAAAGCAAAAGCAAAAAAAAAAAAGGATTTGAAAAGTCAAATGGCCAAATAGTTTTTCGGCATTTGGAGGAAGTCAAGGAACATTTCTCACTGCCTCTACACACAAACAGATCACAGAGACTCTGCGTTCCTTTTGCGTCATGGTCCTTTGCAGATTGGAGCATAATTACATTTTCCACTTGGTCTCGGTTTGACTTCATTGACCCTGTCTGGAGAGGTCTGGGTAAATATATTACGAAACAAACCTTTTTCATAATCTACGATGCATTTTTTTATGCATTTATGTTTTCATACAGACGAGGTGTTATAAATCATTTTAATCCCAATGCTCACCTTCCATTGAACACACGTCAAGATGAAAAAAATGTGAAGAGCTGTTATTATCTATATTAACACTGGTGGGTTGGCCTGTGCGACTCTCAAAGCTCTCTGCTCTTAACTAAGGACAGTTTATAATTACTGACTTACAGGTTAATGTGTACACATCACACACACACACACACACACACACACACACACACACACACACACACACACACACACACACACACACACACACACACACACACACCAGGGATGGAAATTAACTTTTTTGCCTACCAGCCACTGTGGCAGGTAGATTTAAAAATCTACCAGCCACTCATCTTTTTTACCAGCCACTTTTTATACGCAATATCTTTTTTAATATATGCGTTAATGTTAAACAATACAATAGTAAGAATAGCTAATGAAAGTGTTTTTCATACAACTGTTTTCCATCAGAAGTCATTTGTACTGTAAGTAGGCCAAGGAACTGAGTTGCAAATTAAATGGTACACTCTTACTATATATGATACACAATACACGCCATCTTTATTTCAAAACATTGTCTAATTGAACTCCATATATACTCTGGGTTCAATGCAACTTTTTTTCCCAACTGGCCCGCTTGGCCAATAGATCCGAGTTTTACTGGCCCCTTGTATATTTTCACTGGCCCTGCAGACACCTTTTTTTCATCATTTAGTCAATAATTATAATACAGTATTGAAGTTACCTTTAGATTTCTTTTTTCTTTTTAGTTAATGATATGAAATGTTGATATTGTTTATCACTTTCTCCATATGCATTAGGGATGTGAATGTGTCGACACATTGACCGGTTTTCCACTTGCGCTCAAGTCGAATTTAAAAATAGAAATCTGAAAATCAGGGAGTTATGCCGTTTTATTAATGGGAGATGTCACCGTGTCACGTCTGGTCGTGAGCGCGCTGCAGGAGCGTCACTTCTGCAAGGTGCGTGTATGAAGTAATCAGCTACACATAGAGTCCGGTGTGGGACCATGTTTTCACTGTTGATAAAAAACAGTGCAGTGCAAAAGATGCAGCATAATGTTAAACGCTCGTCTGAGACTATGACGTTAAATCATCTAGAAACACACAATGCCTTCGTCCGAGCAAAGCAGCGTTTCACCGTGAGATCACTAGTGAGTGCGCGAGCCACCGCACGGGGAAGAACTCTGTGGTTTGAGGCTCAAATAATAACCGGGGATATTCTCCCCGTTAGCGATACCGATGGGAAAGGCTTCCCTGTTTGTATGCGATCTGATTGTATGTCTCGAGCCTTAAATACAAAGCCATGTCGGCAAACTGACTGCGCGACTCAAGGGACTGTATGTGAGCCGAATCCCTCCGTTAGTTTCTGTTTCAGCCGACACAATTAAAATCACCTCTAAGCACGGACAGCGTTTAAATAAAGCATCTCATTTGTATTACCATTAGGGCTTTGATGCAAATACTGTAACAACGGCGGCAGCTCTGCTGCTTAAAGGAAAAGCGCAGTTTTCACTTTATTTTCAGCACCTCAACCTCTGCTGTGGGAAGAAAAAAAGGGGGCAAAGTAAGTCGATTGATTTGTCGACTTATGCCTCCACACGTTAACTCGCAGATAGTATTTCCTAGCGGAGCGGATCGCGCCGTAGTTCAGTTTGACTAGAAAGGCAAAAAGAAACTGTTGAACTGTGTAGCGCCCTGTCATCATGTTCATGACGAATGTATTAAATATGCAAATTAGATCGGACCTGACTGGAAAGTATTACCCGACACAGTGGCGGGTGAAGTGACACAATTTACACGCCAGCACGCAAATCTACCCGCATTTGGCGTGTGGCGGGTGTTAATTTCCATCCCTGACACACACACACACACAGTGAGGAACACACACATACCCACCCACTCTGCGTGGTGCCACGGGATCAGAGCGCTCAGTAGCGAAGGCTGATTATAGTAATTAGAAGAGATGAGAGAGTTGACAGGGGGACTCCTCCGACCGGAATACTAAACCACAACTTTCAGCTCCCACTCTCACTCTATTCCTCATATTAGTTCCTTTCATTCCCGTCTCTTAATCCCCTATGATGGCTAGTGTATATATCCAGTGGTAGTGAATGTAATTCAGCTTGAATTCTATATATACACAGTGTTCTCTCTCTCTCTCTCTCTTTCTCTATACGGCTCTATCTATCACACATACACAGATGCACACACTAAGCCGTAGCAGCCAATTCCACTACCTCCCTGCTCCCTTGTGACCCACCGAACAATGTGTGTATTGATTTGTGTAGTCAATCAGCTGTCCCGGTTAGCCTTCAGCAACCCTTCTGCCAGGCCATGAACCTGCTACTGAGCACCCACAAACACACACACACACACACACACACACACACACACACACACACACACACACAGCTAGACACACGTGACGTCCTTAGAGCCCTCCTGAACTCAGTGGGACATTGACAAGTGTAGGGGAAGAGAAGGATCACAGGCTGGGTCTCGGCAGAACTGAGCACAGCAAACCATCTTTAATGGGAGACCTTACACAGGCCTCCAGTGCCCCTCTGCTCCCTAGTGTGGGCAAATCCAAGGTCTGCAGCTGCACAATGCTGCACAGATGATAGAGAGAGTTACGTGTAATGGAAGAATCACAGCACAAGGGGTTTGGGGTTTGACCCACAATTTCTTAATCCATCGCAGAACACGATGCAATTTACTTCACCAGTCTACATTGAAGCCTCTGGATATGCAAGTCATAAAACTCGACCACATGTCAACAAACTCCTCTTTGTGTCTGGATGTGCATGTGGATGGGGGGCAGCAAAAACAGGAAGGATGAGGGGAGAGGAGGAGGAGAAAGGAATAGAGGAAGAAACAAAATTCCTCTGTCTCTAAGGGCTTTCTGTAAGGGGAGGGACCGGGGAGACAGAGAACAAGGAATTGGATATAATATCTATTTATATCTGCTGCGGTCTGTGCAGGAGAGGGGTTTAAAGCTGTATAGTCCCAAACCAGAGTCAAGACAGGGAACATTATGCCACCTAATCCCCCACTGGTCGGATCAGTTACACTGGGTTTAGAAACATGGATAAGATAAGCCACATTCACCTCTGTCTAGAGTCCTCCCAATGCACAAGACACACGGCGCAAATACATAGAGTATACAACGCTACACATGGTATAGTCTAGTTCACACACTTTAAAAAATAAAAAAATAAAGAAGGTCCTAATTAGCAAAAAGCCATGTCTGTTTTTGAGAATCTTGTGTTTTTGTTGCGTTTTAGGTCAGCATTGAAGTCTTCATCCACTCCTGTTTCTATGCTTCTGATGCTAACTGGGTCTACTACACAGATGAATACATATATTAATATATTTTCTTTCTCTTTTTTTGTTTGTCAATCCTCCTCCCCTACCATTTCACCTCCTTTCCTCATCTCCACTGCCTGTCTGTCCTGTCCCTCCTCCCCTCTTTGCCCCCCCTCTCCCCCTGTGTGTGGACCTCATTTTTTTTGCTGGACCCAGATTTGGACATGGGGATGCCAGACGAGGGAGACAGCAGTATTAATTCCCTGTGTTGCCAGATTAACTCCTCCTTCACCAAGCCTTCAGAAGAGCTCTTCTCCAACCACTCTTTGTCTTCAAACGGCCCTCCAGCCTGCACTGTGCCCCCTGCCCTGCCTCCACCGCCAGCACCCATGCAGGGTAAGAAAGACTGCATCACAATCACTATGTCAAAATCACTCTTTGTGATCAGTGAATATCTCCTTATGATCCGCTACCTGTGTGTGCGCTGAAAAAAAGAATCTAGTGTTAATACACAGCCTAGAGTATGTACACTGGTAAGTACACAAATGGTATGTAAACAAAACGGGCCCACCGTAGCTAGCAACAAAGCCTAGGCTAACACTGTATTCGTTTTCAGACACATAGTACAGGTAGCAGATTGTGAGGAGATATTCACTGATTTTGATTGCTGATTCTGACTCCACCTTTAATAGTAACAAAAGCACACTCTGAACTTAACTTTGCAGTGAATAAAATGTCACCTTTTTTCTAAAATGTCTTCCAGCCCCTACGTCCTGGGTGCAGCCGGAGCCTACACTCCATTCTCCTCCTTCGGTTTCCGTGGCGATGCCGATGCAGATGCACAGTGGACACAGTGGACACAGGCGCACACCCTCTGAGGCTGAGCGATGGCTGGAGGAGGTCTCCAAGGCCGTCAAAGCTCAACAGACCCCTCCTTCAGGCCCCCCCATCCCCATCATCCCTGGACCTCCCTGTATGACCAGCCAGGCAGCCATATCAGCTGCTCCAGTGTCCTCTGTCCCTATGTCCCTCTGCACCATGTCCCATCCTCTCATCTCGGGCCCCTCTGTGCTCTACAGTCAGGCCCCCATGCCCCTCCCACCCATGTCCCTATCATCAGTTCCTCTGATACCGGGCCCTCCAGTGTCCGGCCCCCCTATGTCTCTACCTTCCATGTCCATTCCCACTATGTCCGGTCCGTGCATGTCCGGGGCCCCCATGATCCAGCCCTCCCTCCCCGGGCCCCCAGGCTGCTTTTCAGGCTCCATGCAGCCTTTCGCCCCAGCTTTCGACACCACTCCAGCTCCTATGGCTATGTTTGCCAGCCAGCCTGTCCAACCGGCGTTTGTGCCTATCCAGACCTACATGCCAGGCCTGGCCAGCAGCATGACCTACCCCAATGCCAGTGTGCCCGTGGTGGGCATCACACCGTCGCAAATGGTGGCTAACGTCTTCTGCACCGCTTCAGGCTCATCTGGTCCATGTGGAGGATCCAAAGTGGGGGCACTAGGACCAGTGGGCCAGCACCAGTCTTACCCAGGAGTACCTGGTACAGTCGGGCACACTGGAGGGTTTTCCACACCGCCATTCTCTTCCACCCCGCCATTATCAACAGCCATTAATGGCCTCCCACTGCACAACAGCCCCATGATGGACCTCCAGAATGGGACCTCCAACATTGGTGGTGGCAGCGGTAGCAGCTGGCCACCAGAGGGCAGCCAGCTAACAGCTCCGGCACCAATCGTTCGCCAAGAAGATGATCGTTTTGAGGCCAAGTGGGCCGCACTGGAGGCCAAACCAGGGCCTCAGCAGCCTGGGAACAAGGCACCAGCTGCAGCAGCAAACCCCTTTTCCAACAATCTTCAAAAGACTTTTGAAATCGAGCTATAAGCCAGAGTCGGCCTCCCAAAGCTGTAGCTCTAGGCCCTGGAGTTAAATGCTGAGAAAGCCGGGCGCTAATTCCAAGCATCTCTGCTTCGAATGTGATGCAGGTCCCTAAAGTTAGCCTAGCGTCTGGCCTGTGGCAGCTTAGCAACTTGCTAAAAGCTCTCAGAGGAGTCCATGTTATAATGATCTTAATTGCTTTCTTTATACTCCCACGAGAGCTTTGGAGGAAGTTGGCAGATTGCTGGGCTGCCATTGGAGGATCAAGTCTCTAGCTCACTAGACTTGAAGGACTGAAGCCTTCCACTCCACCCGCTACCCACCTCCCCTTCCTGCTTTCACTTCTCCACTCTGGCTTTATTTTACCTGCTGAATGTCCCTGGATGAACTGAATGTGCCCCCCCCCCCCACACACACACACACACACACCCTGAGGACATTATGGGGGGGCACAGCTCCGTGGTTTCTTTCTTAAAAAGGGGACATTCGGATGCATTCCAATGAAATGTGTTTTTCTCTGGTTTCGGTGGAGACTTTAGCAGGTATGGCTACATCACAAGATGAGCAGGGAAGCGATTTGTTGACTGTTGATCAGACTGATGCTGATCTTAGCCCAGCAAAGCAAAAGTTTGGTAAACCTGAAAGGACTAGTCAATGATGTAAGACCCAACCCTACCAACCACAGAAAGGACTTACTGACTTAATAGTATAGAGATTTATGGCCAAAATTATTTTATTTATTGTATTTCATTTTTTTTATTTTAACATGTTATATTTACTTTAAAAAAATCAAATTTTTAAAGCAGTGTTTCAGGAGCGTGTTGTTTTTCATCCCCTATATTTATTTATTTTTGTTGAACCGAAAAAGAGGAGGGAAACTACATAGCAGACTGGTAAAAAAAAAATGTGTGATCGTGCAACAGTAAAGGGAAAGCATTGTGAGGAACTGAGTCATGTAACAGCAACCAAATAGCAAAGGGCTGACAGCAGTGTACAGTGATGCATTGTGGGACAGTAGGTGTATATAGTGGCATGTTTCTTCCAACCCTTTCGTATATATATACACGCTCCACTGCTGGTGAGGCCAGGTTGAGTCAACATACACCTTCTAGACTATACTGGGACATATGAAAAATCACTTCAGGATTTCCAGCACACGGACTATTCTGGACAATACAGCACATCTTCTCCAGAACAAAACCCAAGGAACTTTTTAACAACTCAGTGGAAACAAAAAAAGACACTCACTCTACAACGCTGGTGCAGCTGGTTGACATAACGACGCACTACATTCCAACATTCATAAATATGTTCAAACACAGGGTATAGTCACATGGTATATTCACCTCTATGTACTACTGCGTCATTGGTGGTAGTAGCTACTGCGCTACATTACTGCTTTTTCTGGATTGGGATGAATGGAGGTCAATAGGAGAAGAATGACATAAGCAGACAGGGGTGTGGCTAAGTAACATAAGGCCTAACTTTGATGGGGAAATTTTCTTCATAGAAATAAAAGGAACATAGGACTAAGGGAACATGGGATTGATCCAGAGCAGACATATTGACTGAGCTGTGACAAATAAAAGTAACAGAGAGAAATAAAAGATATGTTTCTAATGCAGAATGATTTAAGGACACTTGATTGGCAGCAAGAGAACATCTAAAACATGGTGTGAAGAATAGATTGCTAGCGGAAAAATAAAGAGGGAGGGAGTACCTGCATGTGAGAGACTGAAGGAGAGAACGGAGTTAGTATACCTTTAAATAAAATGAGATGGAGGAAGTCTGAAGAAAGTCAAATGAGATAAGACTTGAAAGAGGAGATACACAGTAAGAGACAGAGTGTGGGAAAACTATTAAGAATAAAGACACATTTATCAACCCCCTAGCACTGTCTGTCCCAATGGCAAACTGCTTCCATTTCAGCTTCATGTTGCTGAACTCCATAAACAACACAATGTTGATTATTATATAAGTACAGTCTCATAAGCAAGATTTTGTCTTAAGTATTTGTGCAGCTCCCGATTTAGTTCAAACTGCAATACTGTCAACATTTTTTCCAGTATTTTAACTTGCAGTCCATGGCATTAGTCACACATGTCAAGGTCTATTCAAGACAACGCAACATTGACCAATTAGAAATGTTGTTAGTAGAAGGGCTTTTTTCCATTTGACCGCTGGTATCTTCTCGTATGTTCTATGAAAACTGTAATCTGACCAGACATGCTCCTGTTATGTTCCTTTTGGCAATTGAATTGTATGGATGCGGACTGCCACTGATTAGGTTTTTTCCTGCTCATTACCTCCCCACGGTTTAATTAGCTTATTTTGGGTCTCTTCCGGTGGCAGCGATCCCGCCTGACTTCTGGCTGCCTTTTCAGCTGAACTGGAATGTATGTGCTTCTTTCAGGCCTAGTTTATTCCATCTCTGGCTCCCCATCAGGGTTTTTTGTCTTTTTTTGGTTTTTCAGACAAATCAATATTTCTTCCCGACTGAACAAATCCAAATAGCTTTCTCTGCCCTCCTCTCTCTCTCTCTCTCTCTCTCTCTCTCTCTCTCTCTCTCTCTCTCTCTCTCTCTCTCTCTCTCTCTCTCTCTCTCTCTCTCTCTCTGTACAAGTCAAGGCTGATTCAGTCATGAAATTGATGCTTTTATTTCTTTGAAACTATATTTTCACGGCCCTCGACTCTTGTTTGCACGCCCTTTCAAATTGATATACTTATGTAGGTTAATTGTGTTCCGCGTTAAGGCCAACTAAATGACCTCATAAACTTGATTGTAAAACCATAGTTTAGTGATGGTAACAACAAAGCAAACCAGTGGAATTTATTTTTAATCTTTATTTACAGAATTTTTGTATTTAAACCTACATATTTGTATTGTAATTACATTGTACAAAAGATAAATAAAGTAATATAATATTACACCTGCTCACGCTTTGTAAGTGGTGGCTTCATAGCGTTTCCATCCTTCTCTTTCCATCATTCACTGTATGATATTTTCATTCCTTCTACTTATTTCTCAATCTTTTAGCTCACCTTTCTGCCTCTTACGATCTCAGCTGCTGTCTGGATGTTACTGATCTGGCCTCATGGATGGTTTATCGCAAAAACTGAAAACGGGAATACAGGATGGGGGAAAACACTTCACACCCCTGAAGATTTGCTCGCTGTCTTACTGATAACATGATCATAGATGACACGATCAATATACCACTTTCCATCCAAGGTTAGCTTGTTGTTGCATACACACTTTAAATATCTAGCTCTGCTCTGCTCAAAGGCCAACATATCAACACGTTTTATCTCGCTCCTTAAACTTGTACAAAAATGGAGGTGTTAAAAACCAACAAATTGTTGTCATATTGCTTACAGCTTCTTCCCATCGTCATGCTACTGTACATAAGCTAAGCTTCATATAATAGGCTTTAACGGACAGCTATGAAAGTGGTGTTAATCATCTCACTCAACTCCCAAAGCTATTCCTTTCAAGTTGTTTTTGCTCTTCAGTGTGAGCTACGTTGTGGCCTCTCATCTGTACCTTGTCTGTCTCCTCTTATCTCCCCCACCCTGCCTCTCAGCTCTCCTGGATGTAACTACTGTCTAAAGCGCCCTGTCCTCCAGTCAGCCAGCTTGAACCCTGCTACTGCAGATCAGGTCACTAATGGAAACAGACAAGGCTTCTTTTCTTCTTAAGGGTCGTGAGAAAAGAAGCATGGTGCACACACGCACGCGCACACACACACACACACACAAAAACTAACACATACACACACACACACACACACAGCTCTTGAGTGGCGGTAGCGGTAACTCTCTCCCAGCCATTGTGCTCTGATCTATGGAGAGAGTCAGTGAGGATGTTTTTCTACAGATGCCTATGGTATAAGATGTGACTGTAGTTCATGAGTCATGCTGCGTGACATTAAATTCCAAATGTAGCTTCTTTGATCAGGTCTCACTACAGTGTTTCTCAATTGCGTTGGCGCAATCGTTTCAAATCCACAGCGTAGTTTATTTCCTCAATAGCAGTATCTCTTCTTTTTTTTAACATTCTGTATATCTCAAATACATGTTCATCTACATGCTCATTGTGACATTGTGTTCCACTGGCCTTAATTGGTTTCACTCATCTGGCATTGTCATACTAAACATTGAAACAGACTCATCTTTTCCACACATTTGCAATTTACGTGTTCTTTCCTAAACTGTAGTCCAACGTATTACATGTTTTATTGCAATGTGGTCTGTGTTTTTTCAATTCTGGGTGACAATATAACATCAAAACATAACTTAATCTTGTAAAACACAAGTCATTATTCAGTTTTAATTGCTAAAATAGCTCTAATATCTACCTATAGTTTTGTTGGATGAAACCTTGCTTTTCAACTCAAGCCCTGTACAACCACAGTGCCTCCACCCTCTCTGTGCACTGTGCCTCCACCCTCCCTGTGCACTGTGCCTCCACCCTCCCTGTGCACTGTGCCTCCACCCTCCCTGTGCACTGTGCATGGTATACTGTGTAGTGATTGAAGTTGGTACACAATCTACACACAGGAGATGGAGATTATTGGTTGCCATGACTACACAGTGAGATGTCTCATTATTAACAGCTGAAAAGTGCAGTGGTCGGCAAAAACTGCTTTCGATAGCCAACGTTAAAAAATGACGAGCCAGAGGAATTGATAGTAGCTCAAATACATTATCATCGTAATGGATTGAGAATGTGAGTGTGAGAGAGTGTGTGTGTGTGTGTGTGTGTGTGTGTGTGTGTGTGTGTGTGTGTGTGTGTGTGTGTGTGTGTGTGTGTGTGTGTGTGTGTGTGTGTGAGAGAGAGAGAGAGAGAGAGTTAAATACATAGAGAGAGAGTGCAAAACAGTGTTGGAGGATACCCCCACTCTTTGATTTGTGTTCAAAAGGCTTCATTTTTGCACATACAGTGCAATCCCAATGTTTGAAATGTGTGTATGTTCGTCATCATTCAACGGACTACCTTGAGCCGATCTAACAAGAGGGTGTGAGTGTGATCTTTGTTTGTTGTGGCGAATTGCAGTGCATACCATGACAAACCACAAGGCGTGCAGAAACCTGGACATAGCACATTACTGTGGGCTTTGTCGTTTCACTTTCAATCAATGCTCTCTCTCTCTCTCTCTCTCTTTCTCTCCTCTCTATTCACTGCTTTTAGTGGAAGTCTGCAAAAGGAAGGTTGCTGCCTCCCCTCCTTGCTCTTTGCATTGCTTTGTATGTGCTGCTGTCTGTATTTAATTAAATGGAGATGGAAGGGAAAGATGTGCCAGAGTGTGTGAGATAGGTGTGTGTGTGTGTGGGTGTGTGTGTGTGTGTGTGTGTGTGTGTGTGTGTGTGTGTGTGTGTGTGTGTGTGTGTGTGTGTGTGTGAGTGCGTGTGTGTGTGTGTGTGTGTGTGTGTGTGTGTGTGTGTGTGTGTGTGAGTGTGTGTGTGTGTGTGTGTGTGTGTGTGTGTGTGTGTGTGTGTGTGTGTGTGTGTTCGCTTTCTGTGTGATGTCTGATAGAATGAGCGTAGACTCAGTAATTCTGTTTGCGTAATGGCCTGTGCCTAGATTGTCAGATCAGCACTGGATAATGCACCTATGCTACATACACACAAATGCATCCTGCATTATATATATATATAATACTTTTTCTATACTTCAGTACTCTCTCTGTCTTTCTCTCTCTCACACACACACACACAGACACACACACACACACACACACACACAGACACACACACACACACACACACACACACACACACACACACACACACACACACACACACACTCTCTCTCTCTCTCTCTCTCTCTCTTTGGCAGCCTTTTGCAACAGATATGGCGTTGGCAATGTGACCTTGCAGGTGTTGAAGCTATAGGAGGAAGTAATTACGTTGATAAATTGCATGTGTTTGCTATTGATTAGTGCAGCAGCTTGCCTATTGTTTTCCTACGCAGATGGTTCCATCAGTATGACAGGGGCTGAAATATAAATGTTTAGTATAGGGCGCCAAAGAAGTGAAGCAGTGATCCATTACATTATGCGCAAACAGGCCATGACAAGCATCCATGAAGGGGTCGTATGCAGTGTGTTTGTGCGCTCGTGTGTCTGTGTGTGTATGAAGACACATTGCCAACGTCAATAAATACTGCCTTTGGCCCTCAGGGTTTGTAGCAACCTAAAATGGCACGGGAAGGGCACACACACAATACATTTTACATTCTACACTCGCTCCCACACACAGAATCCTACTAACTGGGCTTGTCCCTGGCATATCTATCAGGTAAAATCGCTGTGTTTTATGGCATATTGCACTCAGGTTCAAGGTTAAAAATACCTTAATTTAGTTCAGATTACAGATGGTTGGTTAATGTTTGGTGTGGTTAAGGATTGACAACACACACACAAACAAACACACACACACACACACACACACAGCGACAGCCTCTACCAACCTCTGCCAGCAGCTGTCACTCATCAGCGTTGGATGCCAGAGAGGACCAGAGCCAGTCTGCTCATCACTCACCCATTGTTTGCTTTGTCCAAATCATTCAAGCAGTGGTGCAAATCATCTTTTTACTACGCCTCAGACACAGAGGGGGCTTCCCTGTATGCTGTGTCACACCTAAAAAGCCTTACGGAGATGGAGATAACAGGCCTGGAAAGTCATTTCATTGCTTAGTCACCAGCCCCATCACGTGGATGACATAATGTGTAGTAAATCCTCTAATATTGATGTAGTTCTTTTAGATCTGTTATCATGCTACAGTGAGTAGGGCTCTGATTACACTGTATTACTATCCATTCTTATGTAATGATACAAAGCTCCCCTTAGTGCTTGCGATGATGCATTATGACTTGTGACATAATAAATGCAAACAATACATGTGTGTTATCATATACTTACCCTATCACATCAGCTGGCCTTACACACTAAGCCACTGTGGATTACAGCGGTGGGTATGCGCTCCTCTGCACCACCTCTGTAATATCAGCCCTGGTTATAAAAAGCAGTCTGAGCCTCTTAAAACATGAGTAACCTAGCGGCAGAGAATATGCAAATGTCTGACTTTCAAATAGGACATGCTTTATAGTAAAACCCCCCTGCTGGGAATGTTCACAGTGGGTGGTCTCCTGTTCTATTTACTATGGCACACCTACCAATATATTTCTGCTCATCTGGTGCCCCCTTGTGTTGAAGGAGGGCAACACAACATGGACCTATCATCAACCCATTTTATATTGCTACAACCAGGTTTCCTCAGGCCAATACTCTTAAGATTCTTGTAAAGTTATTTTTAATCGGCATGTCTGAAGGCTTGCAGTAGAACCAGTAACCTTTACTAACAATTCAGAATTGACTCAAGGCATAACATTGCGTGCCATCACCATCTAGACTGTAGCCTATTAACAGAGGTACAGTACAGCTTAGTAACCTCAATGTATTTAAGCAATAAGAAATATTAAACATGACTTATTGTGCGTAATATGGATGCAGATGTCTAATATTCATACAGAAATATAATCAATAAAATAGCTAAATCATCCATGCTAGTCTAATAACGAATACGCTTACAAAGGCACAACATCAAAACAGCCCTACAAAATCAATGATGGCAAATGTAAAAGAAATAGATAATAGATATAATAGAAAAAGCTGCTCAGAATCTGGCAAATATCACAATATGTTACTGTTTTCAAGCCTTACATAACTGAGCACCACCTCTATATATATCATCAAATCACTTCAGTTTCCAACTACAGCTCTCAGATCTACCACAGCCTTCTTTCAGATGTTTCTTATAAGAACTCTGGTGAGACTATATCCTGTTTTGACAGCCCTGTGGACATAGAGGAGCTGACTTGATCCCCTTTAATAAGAGCCAAGCCTTTAAACATGAACCCTGCATTTTCTCAAAATGGTTATATTGTTTTATGGCCATTTTTATCGTTTTTAATCCTGTTTTGGCTGCATGTCTTCCTAAAAGGTGCAATATAAATACAAATAATTTGTATTTTCAATGCATAAAAGAAAATCATCACAAAACTAAAGAAAAACTTACTTTATGTAAATGTTGATATAATATAAAAAGTGACAAGCATCTCCAAACACACAACCCCAGCAGCACATGTAGTGGTAGTTAGCGCACAATCACACCCTGTGCTACATGCTGTTCATGCAGTCACACACAGATCCATAGGCTTTACACAGTCTTCCAGAGAAAGCTGAAACACCTGGTGGTTTTGTCATCACTTACTGAATGTGGCATGTTAAAACTGGTGCTTTGTGATGGATTTGTCCACAGCTGTTTGAAGGACCACACACACACACGCACGCACGCACACACACACACACACACACGCACACGCACACGCACACGCGCACACAGTAATAACAGTGCGGTCAAATGGTGCAGTGCAATATACAGCACCACCTCTGGCTGTCCACACCAACACAACATCAACCTTTCACCTAAACTTCATTAAGGGCAAGCACTTTCTACTAGTTTTGCAATAAATAAGTTTACAGCAGCATTGCTAACTTTAAAGTGTTCTGCAGTGGAAGAGTGAGCGCAGAGCAGCTGTTTGCTGTAGAAGAAAATGAAATGAAGACTGATCTTCAGCTTATGATCACCTCAAAGCCAAACCCAAACCACCAATAAGCAGAAAACGATATTAACTGTCTACTGCCGTATTAAAAAATACTTTCTAAAGTCCACTCATATTCTGTCTGTTTCCTCCACAATGGCACTATGTCTAGTCTGTGACTGGAAGGCTAAAGTTAATTTGGGATTGCATAATTGGTTTGTGAAGGAAATGAACAATGCGACATGGATGTTAGCCATTAGCGGGACCATGAACTTCAGATAACCTTGAGATGGAGGTTGAAAGTAGCAGCCCTTTTGGTGATTCTCTGGGTTCGTTGGCAAGAGCCCAATCTCATACATGCGTCTCAAATAAATTTAAATGAATGGAAAAGTTCATTTTTCACACATAACATGAAATATTTCACACCTTTCCTTGGTTTTTATTTTGATGATTATGGCTTAAATCCTAAATATAGTATCTCAGAATATTCCATTTTACGTAATAATATTCAAATGTTTTGAGATGCTGGATATTTCGATTAGATCATGAGCTACAAGTTGTTGTCATGAAAATTAAGACAAAACAATCGGTTACATTTTTCACCTTGTGTAATTAATCCAAATTATATTTAAATTATACCTTTTGAATTAAATTACAAAAAAAAAACTTGTTGATTACATTTTTCTTGAGATGCACCTGTATGACCTCTGATGGAAACAAATACAAAAGAATAGGTGTAAGGCTTAAAGGGCACATAGGACCTTCATGCCACTATACCAGGAACATATCTAGGAAACATACACTGTATATCACTCCAAGCAGAATTTGGATTTAAAAAAAATGTAATATCTAATTATAAGACGGCTAAAGGAATATTTTGTAATGCTGCTGCAAATGGAAAAAAGATCAGTTGAACTCATTACCGATATGAAGATTTTGGCTGTTCACAATCACCGTCTTCAGCGCCCAAAGCCACAAGACTCAAGAAGAAATGGACTCTGCCAAGAAATGGTTTTATGAGCACGGGGAAAATGGGATAAAACAGAAACAACCCATTACAGTAAAGTATTACCAAATTCTGCATAGAATTAGTTTAGAAAAAAAAAAGAAATACACAAAGATCCCCGACATGAATACGATTAAGGAAAAGTTCATTAGGACACATATAAGACAAACTAAATCTTTTCTCTCATGCTCTGAATATAAACATGTAAGATTAGGATATTTCCCAACATGGGCTCAACAATCTATTATTATTTTACTGAAGCTTCACCATAATCATTTATCTGCACATTTCAGCCTCGTCATCAGATATGAATGTTGATATCTAGCAGGTAAATCAATGTTTGTATCTCACTTTGTGTGGTCATCTAGTTATGTTTATAACAATCTTTAACAAGCCAAGACTACTAAAAAAGAGAGAAAACCAGGAAGGGATTATTTGTAGAGACATAGTTATTCCTTTATTCTTTTAAATTGATCAAATAAAATAAAATTTCGATTGTGAATTGCTTGATTGTACTGAAAAACACCTTTAAAATTGAATTGATTATTTCTAGAGAGAAAGAGACCTTATGAATGCCTTGAGAATGATACACACAGAAGCTCCCTTTGACATCAGAGAGTGCATAACTAAAAACTTTACATTATATCAGAACTCAATTGTCCAGTCTAGTGCAGGGTGTGCTCATTATTACATTGAGAAAAAGCTTTCTGAAGCAGCAAGTGGTTCAAGAGAGACCTTGGAAAGGTACATCTATATCAGATTCAGTACACGTGTACTGGAATATGTGTATTGGAATGTCTATAATGTGTTGTGCTAGTGCTACAAAGTTTCATTTCCTATCCATTTCACTATACTGTGGATACAACTGTTAGAGGAGTTAGATTAGAGAGACTGTAAATCACATTGCTCTGCAATATAGGCACACATCATCTCATTACTCCTTGCACATATGGAGAAATCCCCAGAAGCAAAACCTTAGGGGTTTTAGAAAAGGGAATCAAGACTCCCATGAAGGCACACACATACACACACACACACACACACACACTGCTGCAGCCCTGTCTTTCTCCAGCGTTCAACAACTTTTAACAAAGTTACTTTTCCCCAAAGTCTGAACTGCTCTGTGCTCCCAACCTCGGTCGATAGTTTCCACACCCCAGAGATATGAAATAGAGTTGGTTCTGTGAGGAGAATGAAGACAACATCACCTCACATAACCTCCTCTGCTATTCTGAGGGCTGAATCATATAAGAGATTGCAACTTGTGGAGATGTCTGGATGATGCTCTTTTAAAACCTGCAGACTTTGAGATCTCACACGGTCTTAATTATTCTTGTCATTTTGGCTAATTAACAGTGGAGAGTGTGCAGCGGGGCAGTGTGCAAACACAAATGAGTGAACAAGGAAGACTACACTTAAGTGCAGTTAAAGAGCACAAGCTCTGCTGTTCTAATGAGAATGAAGGAGCTGTGTTTCTTCATTTTTCTATTCTTCCAGACGTCAGTTAAAATCTTCATGTCCAGCTTTCCATCTGTCCAGCAGGTTTTACAGCAGTTTGCCTGGTCCAGTGGGGGTCGGACTGAAGGTGATGTATTCATTGTTTTACCTCATAACTGCTGCAAAATCAGTTGTTCAAGGAGGGCGGATGAGATGGAAAGCTGATTCTAGGTCAGCACTGATAAAAAACACTGGCCTGGTGTCCAGGTGGTGACCATCTTTAAGCTTAAAAACAGCTTGTCTTTCCTCGCAAAAACCAAGGCTGATTCCAGATCTGCCATTTCTTATAGCTGTATGATCAATACCAGCAGTAGTGCCAGGAGTCACAGTGTTTCCGTGGATCATCTGATGAAGACTGAGAGAATCTTCGAGAAGTTCTCCTAGTTTAAAAAAATAAAAAAAAAAATAAAAAAAGGAAAAAAGATCTCACAGACTATCTGTGCGGGCGTGGCAGCCGTCACACACTCTGACGGGATGGTCCCAGCCTCTGGAGGGCACAGGTCTGGTGTGAGTGGAGCAGGGCCCACACACACCCTGCCCACAGGCCCTGCAGTGGTGCTTGGACATAATAGCAGTGAAGGTTTTGGAGCACTGGTGGCACACACTGATGTCCTGGTCTGGAACCCAGTAGTCTGGACGAGCCACATCCTTCACAAAACCTGAGGAGCAGAAGATGGTTAATTCAAGATGAAGGGCAGGGATATTGGATATTACATTTTTTGTTAGAACATAAATATTAATATGTATAGCTTGTGTGAATCACTCTACAGGATCCTAAACCTTATCAATGTGTATCTCCAAACAGATTTTTAAATGTCTCTGATGAATAATCAGTAGATGTTTACTTGGCCCAGTTCATTCAGTATCTCCACCTTATTTACAAGAATTTAGAGTTAACTATTTATTGTTATTATAGTATTTGGGCTTTGTTGTGACATTGTTTTCATTTTTTTCTACCCTCAACAACATTCCAATTCACTTCCAAGTTTATCTAACACTCAAACAGAAAAGCATTGTTTTATTTTGAAAAAGACCAGTCAATATTTCCATTGGTTATACAACAGTCCATATCATAATTTCATACAGTAAAATTGAATATTAGCTTAATGTAAGAGCCATTTGAGCCAGAGAGCTGCAGTGCAATGACATAATGTGTGAAGTTAAACCCAGTTGCACTCACAGAGAGGGTAGTCCACAGCTGTGGTGACCATGTCCAGAGTAGACTGGGCCACCTCTGTCACTCTGCGAGCGATCAGACCACGAGGCTCCACCTTACACACTGAAGACAAGAGGTGAGAGACGCAGTAAGACACAGATGTACTGTACACAAACGCAGCATAATTACTATTTAGAAGTGAGCAGCTTTTACCATTGCACAGTGTAGACTGTGCAGCCTAGAGATGTGACGCAATAACTTCTGACATTTTTAATGCTGTCTGGTAAATAATTAATTATCATTTGCATTAAAAAAGAGAAGTTGGAAATCTAGGTGTAGGAAAAAACAATACTAGTATGCAATGCTTAAGGGCAGGATGGCCATCATGTTTATATGATACGTTAATCCACGTTAATACTTTTTTCTTGATTTAAAAGACCATTTGTGTGATTTAACACAAACTGCCTGGTTAAAGTTCACCAACAGTGTCTCACCCTGGCTGTTGGTGTCGGCGGGCCCCCCCTGTCTGTAGCAGGCCTTACACACCCTGACAGGCCCACTGCCCCAGCCCCTCTCTGGGACAGGCATCCTGTGGCTGGAGCACGGGTGGCAGAAGCCCTCGCCACACGACCTGCAGTGGTGCTTCCTCTCTGCCTCCACAAACACCTTCTGACAGCCATGACAGGCCTGAGGAGGGACAGACATGGGGAGGTTATCATAGCAGACACTGACTTTAACACTGACACTTTTATCTTTATTTCCTCATTGGTGTTAAAGTTCATTGTTGTTTTGAAATTATTGGGCAGCTGTGGCGCACCGGGTGTCTATGAATAGAGGTAGGCGGGCATAGGTAAGACAGGCACTGGTTAGTGTAGGGTTTTGTTTACCAGCTGTACAAGAGAGACAAAGGAGTTCAGGCGGCAAGTTCCCACTGTTGCACAATTGTGTGTTTGCTTGAACATAGGAAAATCAGAAACACAAAAGCCTGGCTGGACAGTTGACTCTTTTTTTTCCCCTCACACTGCATAAGATTTGTCCCCCTGGTGTCTCAGTGGCTGTTTGATTACATTGCTTATTTTGATTTCTTTATTTTCAAGTTATTGTTTTATTGAGGACAAATGGCCACAACATAGATGATGAGGTCTTTTGTATTACAACTGTTCTACAATAAGACTTTGTTGTTTGTCTTCACACTCACAGTGATCTCCGTGTTGGGTCTCCAGTAGGGCGGTGCCACCTGGTCAGTCAGCCAGCCGGTGACAGCCTTGGTGGGGCCAGTGCTGTACTCTGACACAGACTGGATCACAACGTTCATCCCATCCAGCACCCTCTGGGCAGCGTTCTGGTGAGTGCTCAGGAAGGTGTCCGACTGAGGGAAGAAGAAAGGAGGGAGGAGGGATGAAGAAATGCAGACAATGAAGTTTTTTATTTTTTTTATTTGTATAGCCCAATATCACCAATTGACATTTGCCTCAGTGGTCTTTACATTCCATACAATATGATACAATATGAAACAATATGAAGCAGGTAAGAGGTGAGCAAGGTTTTATGAATAAGATTGATTGGACTAAACTTCATGCAAGTAGTTGTCCGTTATATGTTGTATAAGAGTCAAAAGGTTATTGATGTCCCAACTTTTCTAGAATGAAATATAAAAGTTTGGGTCCACATGGTTTCAATAAACACTCCGATTACATAACTTGCCCACTGGCCTCTTCAGTTTTTGTCCTTATTCTGTATTAGACCTCAAAGTCATTTGGATCACTTTTGCAATTCAGCGGCAGCAAGGCCCATGTTCATTAAATTAAAAAAATAATAATTTCTGCACCTCAGGAAATTCCAGACCATTGCATCCCTCAGTTATACCACCAAACTGTGCAGAATCTAATCTATGAAATTCCAAAAGAATAACTTCCGTATTCAGTACTTTTTTGCACAGAAACTATGAACTGAAGAAAGGGGAAGAAGGTCTGAGTACTCACCCCCTCCCACACATGCTTGACCTCAGATCGCACCACTCCACTCTCAGGGTCCTGGTTCCCCAGCCAGTACTGTCTGCTGCGGTAGATCACCCCACAGCTACCACACTCCAACACATAGCTGGGAGGGAGGGAGGCAGGGAGACAGCATGAGATGATTGAATGAAAGGCCATGAAAAAGGTGTGTGTGTGTGTGTGTGTGTGTGTGTGTGTGTGTGTGTGTGTGTGTGTGTGTTTGTGTGTGTGTGGTTACGTACCCTGACCAGGCATACTTGGCCAGTCCAAACCACGGGTTGTCAGAGGAGGCTGACGTCTTGGGAATGACGATCACCTCTCTGCCTCCTTCATAGCACCTCTGGAGACATGAGACATAACACATAGAAGGTCATATAGAAAATATATCAATCAAATAATATGTATAATGTCTTAATATTGTTGGAAGAAATATGTTTGTGAAGGATAATTAGAAATGGGGGAAAAGACTAAAGCGTGACACAACCAGTAGAAAAGCTTCAAACAGCTGGAAGCACACAATCTTACCTTACAGATGAGGACCTTGTTGTTGAACTGGTGTGCGTAATGGCACAGTCCATCTGCCATGTGGGGGACCCTGTCTTTCAGATGGTTCATTCCATTTTTACAGCGAATGCTAGAGACAAGACAGAAAATAAAAAGGAAAAAGTTTCAGACCAACAAGACAGACATCAGAGTAAGTGATGGTGGTGGGGCCAGTTTTGTACTAAGTCAGAACAATGTGTACAGTCCATTAATCCAGAGCTGAATCCTTCCAGGACCACTGCTGTGTTGGTTTCCCACTCACCCTTCCCTCAGTTTTCCATAAAGAAGAGACCCAAGAAAGTTACGGGAATCCCATTTCTTCTTTCCCCCGAAAAACATGGAAAAGACATCAAGTTGTATGTATCCCGTGGGAGAGGAGACAGTTAACATCCTCCAGAATAACAACAGATTTAGGCTTTATGGGAAGACATTCCAATTCTGGGATTCAGCCAGAGGAAGGGTTTCAGTTTGGGTGTCATTTTCTGTTTCCACCTGGCAATAAAAGCCTGTAACTGTTATAAGCAGATTGAGAAGAGCAGGGGTGTTCCCCCTAAACAAGTGTTTTGATTTTGAGGAGTGACATTTAGTCAAACCTTTAGAGATTAAAGATGTCTACCAGGGATTCTTTAAGACATAAATACTCAGCTTTAAATAATATTTGTGGGTCCTTTGGGAATGCTGGAAGACTTGTTGTTGAACTATGGAAACTGTATCTGACATTTGCTGAAAGCGATGGGGGGGAGGCAAGGTGAGATGACACTGACGCCGGAGTGGAACATGCTTTCAGTCTTTAAGGCTAAATGAAAGGTATTATTGTTTAAGAGCAATGGACAGTAGACTGGTGGGAGTAGGGGAGTGTGGGATCTCTCCTAAATAACCGGCATTGGAGCACCCTAACATTTGCAGCCTAATTATACATGTAAATGTGTCAAACTGCCAAAAAATTCTTATCTATAACAAAGCTTTTTTTAACCTCTAGTAAGCATGCACTGTACAACAAGTAATGACGACTAAAATACCTGATTTATTTATTCTTTGAGTTTGATTCAAGGTCTGGCAGAGGTACACATTTACAATGGAGAAAGGCTGAAGACAAAAGGTGAGACTGAGTGCCTGCTTAGACATGTCTGAATGGACTTACTTGCAGCTGAGGCAGACAGCGGAGCAGGTGAAGTACTCATCTGGGAAGAAGGAGTACAGGGTCATCTTGTCGTCTGACAGTTCCCCACAGAAGCGCTCGCTCAGGGCCTTAGGAAATGAAAAGATGAAGGTGAAGAAGATGGGAGAGAGGGAAGGTGGAGACGAGAGTCAAGGCTAAGTCACTAAAAAGAGCTTTTCTCCATCTCTCGGTTAAACTTCTCCAACATCCTTCTTAGTTTCTTTATAACACAGGAGGCATTGTTCCATCACTTACTTCCAGAGCGTGGAACACTATCCCTGGCTGTCGGGGGGAGCGTGTGTGAGTGTTCTTGACTTGCTGCCTGACGGCCTCCAGCAGTGTGCTGTAGTCAGTGGGGGGCGTGATGGTCTGTGTGCCTGCATACTGCACCGAGCTGAAGGCCTCTGTGCCCAGGCCAAGGTCGTGAAAACGCCTCTGGAGCAGCGTGTCGCCTTGGCCGCCCACCTTAGAATCTACGAGAGAAAAGAAAAGATGATAAAAAAGAATAATAAAACCACAAAAAAAAGACATACTTCAAAAAGGCAATGTAAGTGTGTGTCTAATGTCATTTGGTATATTCCCCTCCCCTACCGTGACCGAGCAACTGTGTGTGTGTTGTCTCCTGGAAGACGATGACTGCTGGACCAAGAGAAGAGATGGGCACGTCCAGCCCACAGCGTGTGGACAGGGCCCGGAGCTCTGGGGTGAAGTGTTTCAGGTAGGCTCCAGAGGCACTGCTCAGGAACAGGAACATGTCGTTGTGGAGGCGCTCGGCCCGGGTACGATACACTACGATATCAGACACAGCCAAGACCTGGGAGAGAGAGGAGACGTAGCATATACTAGCATTAGTATGACCTTTACCAAGAAACCAGTACACAATGGAAGCATGAATTGATGAGCTGATCAATTAGGAGTGTGAGCACTAGTCCAGTGTTCCTGATTTACAATCTTGTGTAAACACATCCAGCTATCTATCAGTTCATATCTCCCCTACTTTTTAATAAGCTCCGGCATAGCTTTCTCCAGTGTTGACATCCTCATCTCTCTTGTCGTTGAAATCGTTTCTGGTGACATTATCAGCCAGGTAAGAGCATTTGGAACAATTACAGTAGGACTGAATTTACTTGGTTTAAAGTACACTTTGTATGAATTGATGTAGATATAAGGGTCAACCTCTAGGTTAAGATGCTTTACTGACACGTGTGAGACAGCGCTAAATAGCCCAGATAAAAGTTATTTTATGAAGTTAAAAGACAGGTGCTCCGCTGTTAAATTGATATGGGGGGGAACACTGTTACCTTTAGCAGCAGCCTCATGCGCTGGTTCTGGTTGGCTGCGGCCCCCAACAGGCCCTCAGTATCCAGGGCCACAAGGCTGAGTGTGGGGTCATAGGCGGCCCACACTCCCACAGTGCAGGAGCTGGGAGACTTGGAGGTGAGGAAGACGCTCTCTCCCCCAAACAGGATGTGGTTGAGGGTGTGGGACTTGCCATCGCCCGTGTTGCCAAAGATGGAGAGGACCTTTACCCCAGCCACGTCCCCACAGCCCAGTCTGTCCACAAACTCTGACTCATCATGGACCTGCAGGGAGAGGAGGGGGGGGGGGGGGGGGGGGGAGAGAGAAGCCAGTTAAGCACAGACAATGGATTACTGGACTGTCTTAACCAGATAGCATTAGCGCCCCTGCTGATTTCATTTAATCATGCAAGGGAATGTCCTTATTGAAATTGTGTCAATTATTCATTTTGGGATGACAAGGAGCCACAAGAACTGGTTAGTGTTTATTTTAAATGTATTTATTTACATTCAGATATGCACAAATTTTTTAAAAATGATGGCTGAATTATAACAATATGCTACTGGCGTTCAGCCCTCTTGGGACATCCACTAAAGGACAAACTTTGTTATGCATACATGATACATCCCAGATGGAATGAAGTAAACATAATCATTATCAGCTGCACTTTGTCCTGCTGGAACCATAGGATAGCGCAGTGCCACGGTGCCTCCCTGTGGGTCGGCTGCGCTGGATGACTCACCGGGGACTTCCCGATGAGTAAAGTATTAGCTGCTCTGTCTCCCTCACTTGTAGACATATTATTCTATATGTTTTTTATTTCCTTTATTTGAGTCATGAGCCCTTATGAGCGACAACACATTAACAGGCTAAACATGGGAGTAAGCTATTTATTTTCACGTAAACAAATCGTGGAGCGAAGTATCTGTCATTGTGTTGAGGTAAATAAAGCTGACGTGAGCTCTGAGCTCTTTTTAAAAAAAAATAGCTGCTAGCATCAGCCACGACGGAGAGTTGATGGCCTTCGTTAATATTGGTGTTGTCTTCCTCCTCTTCTTAGCCTAGCAGCTACGTGTTAGCAGCAGTCGCTAGCTTAGCTCAGCTGACGCTAGCTAACTTTACCTGCAGGTTTTCCTGTTCGTCCACTAACAGGAAGCTCGGGACATCGTGCGGACACTCTTCCTCCTTCATTGGACTGCTCGATAGACTTTTCATGAGTATATCGGACATCGTTGTTTAATCCATTAGAACCTGTTTGTGACGGCGGAAAGCAAAACGAAAGTTCAACATGACTCCTGTTTCTCTGTCAATCACAACAACAGCGCGTGTACAGCAGCAGCTGACGCTTTGGTGGGAGGAGCCGAGTAGCCCGCAGGCCGTGACGTAGGTCGAGTAAAGGTTTACGTTTGGTCAGCTTCTTTGTTGTTTGGTACGTCAGCACCACCTTGTGGTCCAAAGCAAGAATAGCATCGGACCTGGCCTTTTAACAGAACTTCAGAAAACAAGGGGATAAGAGTAGGCAGGAAAAGAGTTGAGAATGATGCCTTCACAGGCTCATACATTTTGTAGGCCTATGCATTTTGTGGTCTTCTCTTTTTTTAAGCTTCACAATCAGGCAGAACAAACACATGTCTACACATTTATTCTACTAGGTTATGTAGACTAATGCTGAAAATATCCTCTTTTATACACCAACTCATTCATAATCACAGCAACACACACCACACAGAATCAAAGTTCCTATGTAACCGACTGAGAGTGTTTTATTGGAGAAGGGCTGCCATGTTAGAGCTCCTTGCTAATGTTCATTAAATATTTGTTAGCACAGATCTATTAATATCACATGTCACTGAATGGCTTCAGAGCGGCGCCACTGCTGCTAACATGACATTGAGAAATACCTTCCAGCATTGCTGCTCTAACAGTCCCTACTGAGCTCCATCCATCCATCCATCCATCCATCCATCCATCCATCCATCCATCCATCCATCCATCCATCCATCCATCCATCCATCCATCCATCCATCCATCCATCCATCCAGAAGGGAAGGATTTAAAGGAGCAGTATTTTTTTATTATTATTTTTTTTTTGGGGGGCGGGGGGTTCCGGCCTTTCTGCTCCGGGCTCAACCATGAGAGACAAATATCTGTAAGAATCAATTATGGGCCCACTCCCAACCCATCGCCCCTGATTAATGAATAATTAAAGCTGCACAGTGCATGCATACCTAATATAATATCAACCATGCATCTATCAACATACCACCACTAATGTAAGGTTATTTAGACACAAATGTCTTAAATTGCCCTGAAATAGATTGCATAAAAGTGTGTTACTCAGGGGCAACAGCCTATAATTTATTATATGTTCCAACTTTTCCAGTAGAAGAGATTTCGGTTTTTATACGTCACCTGTATATTTTAGAGAAATTAAGTAATGCTCTCATGGAAATGTGACAGTTATTTATATCATTTTTGTGTGTCTAACTAGGTGATACCTGGTCTTTATCCCACTAACTTTATACCATATGAGCAAAGATATTATATGAAATATAATAACAAATATAATATTAAAGGATACATGAAAGATTTCTTCAAATTATTGTCTGTTTGAAAATCTGTCAGTTCGACTTGTATCCATCAAATTGTTTCTTGACGTGATGCAAATTTGGGACTTTCCAGTTCAAGCCCATCTTAATCACCAAGACAAGTCAACAATGCATTAGAGAAACTGTCATCCTCAGGCTGACCGTCCTGCAACCCAACATTAACTTTGCTGTAGCATATATGTGTATATATATATATATATATATATATATATATATATATATATATATATATATATATATATATATATATATATATATATATATATATATATATATATATAAACATATATATAGCCTATATATATACATATATATACATATATATATATATATATATATATATATATATATATATATATATATATGTATATATATATGTATATATATAAACATATATATAGCCTATATATATATAAACATATAGGCTATATATATATATATATATATATATATATATATATATATATACATATATATATATATATATATATATATATATATATATATATATATATATATATGTATATATATAGGCTATATGTTTATATATATATAGTTCTTCCAATATATATATATATTGTATATAAATATATATAGGAAGAACTGGGGGATGGCTTTGCCCTCACAAGTCCGAGGCGGGACTGTGGTCCACTCAAACCGCCATCCCCGCTGGTACTTGTAGTGCTCTCCTCCTTGGCATGTCTCATGTTGACATGCGTAAAAAACTACACTTCCCCAAAGCTGTCACGGAGCGCTCCCGCCTCCCATTGGCTGATCACTCCAGCCGCAGCCCCAGAGAATGAATGAAATTGAAATAGCTGCTACATTACATGTACAATACCGGGCTCTGCAGTGTTGCATTCTATCATACTATATCAAAATGGCCACAGCGGTGCAGAACCCCCTCAAATCGTAAGTACAGCCTTATCCTGAGCGTTTGCGCTTTTTGTGTATGTGCATGCTGTCAGTGCAGTTTCAGACCCTTAAATTCCCAGATATATCTCAGCATGATTAACAACACGTCTCTGCATGCAATGCATATAACGGAGGTAGAGATAATGTCAGCGGATACAAATCAGCCCTAAAGAAAAGTTATATTTCAAGCTGACGGGGGGTTTCTGTTTTGGTGGCACGAGGGGATTATTGTGCGCTCCGCTGCAATTCAGATAAGCATTTCCCTGAGCCAACAGCAGCGTGTGTGCGGGGATATGGAGGAATGCTGGAGGTAGATTTTGGTGACCCGGTATGTCCCTTGCCAGTGTAGCCAGCCAAGATCACGGCCAAAGCCAGGTTTGAGTGGCTGGCTGGCCGGGAGGCAGGCAGCTTAGATGGCTTTACAGTACCTTTGTGCACATTTTTGGAAAGAGAGAGAGAGATGGGGTAACCAGGTAGGCAGAATGAAGCCCACTGCCCGGGCTTTAGGCTGCAGCGTTACCTTCACTGCCGGACCGCTCGGAAATATATAGGCTGAGGTAAATACGCTGATGCACGGATGCAACTCCGTCTCGTCACTTGCTTTCATCATCAGCGCCTAGAATAAAGCCCAGTATGAAATGTAAATCAATGCTATCTGAACCTGCACGTTAACAGATATTTATTTACACTAAATGTGTCTCTAAACCGGTGGGTTTTTCCGCGAAGTTTTTCCTGTAATGATTTCCTTTGTGCAGGTTTTTTTTCTGGGGCTTTTTTTAATTTTTTGGTTTTTTGGAGACTGGTTTCAGCGGAATGCAGACGCCTGCTGCCCGCCTGGGCTCCCGGCCAAAAAGGTGGCTGATGTGCGTCTGTCAGCGGGTACTAATACAACATATATAGGCTACACAATAGCCTTAATATGAACATGCAACCGAGGACTGTCTGAGTACAAAAAAGATCCAGATAAAGCAGTTTGAAACAAAGAAAAGTATTTGACCTGTGTCTTAAAAGCATGGGCGCACATAAGATGCTGCACAGGTTTCACCTGAGGAGGGATATGGGATACACGCTGCATTCTTCTCTGCCTGCCTGCCTGCCTGCCTGCCTGCCTGACTGTCTGTCTGTGTGACTGTCTGTCTGTCTGTTTCTCTATCAGCCTATCTGAGATGCAGACACAGGCGACATTTCGTGCAATGCCATGTACGACTGCACTGTACGTGCCTGCTTTGATGAGCACTTCACAGGAGTGAGGAAACTGGAATTGTACTGATTAGGGCAACTGTGTGCTGCTCTGATTGACTGTGATGCTATTTTAGTGTTTTGGCCAAATGCATTGTACTCGAAAGCACGTCACACACCTCAAACATATAGGGAAACAAAAGTGTAAGATTATGAATTCCAATGTGTATTTATGATTTATTAAGCTGCATGACATCCAGCAATCTAAAAGGGTGATGGGACAGGAAGAGACAGGTGGACTGGATGGAGGCTGGAATGTGAGAGCAGATCTTTCTCTCCTCTCCTCCTCCTCTTCCCCCTCTCCTCCATGGGATGCTCATCCAAGCAGAGCCAGAGTGTGGCCAGACTGCTCCCAGAGGCCTTCACTGACACCATGGCAAGAGGATTAAATTGACTGATTTGCATTGAATACTTATATGTGGTACCAGGAGACGGCTTTTTTGTGGTAGCAGGATAGGGACAGAGAAAAAATAAGTAAAGGGCTAACTCTAAAGGCTCAGGGTTGGCATTTAACAATATAGTGCCCAGTTGCTGTCCTACGTTGATCTTAGGAGCTTTAAGTTGGACGAAAAGCACCAAAATGGATGGATTCTGACCTGCAGGGATGCTGGCACCCTGTAACATGGCTGACTCTGCTCCATGTGCAATAATAAAACGCAATATTCATCACACAAGGACACAGCGATCAACACTGCCTTTAACTTCTCACCAACTGTATTCAAGCCGTTGTTACGCAGTAGGGGTTCAACCATGTTCCAGTTTACCACACTGCGGTCGGCTTTTATTAAACAAGCCCTGGTGATTAGGATGTCTACAAACAAACTTGCTTAGAGACTTACAAATGAAAGGCCCTATCCAGGATAATGGGGCCAAACAAGTAGTAGAATTTGGTTGAGTGTCAGCTCCTAACAGGGCACCTGGCTGCGTTCAGGAGACAATGTCTGTTGTGTCCCTAAATGTGCTTGAAATTGTTTGAATTCCGAGCAATAAATTATAATTAATTCAGCGAAAGCAAATTATGTGGGCAAGTGTTTACAATTGTTTCCCATCGCCCAGCCAAGTGTGAGTGCATGGGACTTGCAGTGTACAAAGCAGTGCTGAAGCCAGCTGATGTGTGTGTGTGTGTGTGTGTGTGTGTGTGTGTGTGTGTGTGTGTGTGTGTGTGTGTGTGTGTGTGTGTGTGTGTGTGTGTGTGTGTGTGTGGATTAGTACAGTGGAGGAAGGGTTTGTTCGTGTGCGAAGGCAAATCAGTGGAGGAGAGCAGCTAGCTCCAGTCTACTGGACATTTCCCTACCAGCTCTTTCTCCTCATCTCTCTGCTGGATTAGAGACTCTTTAATCTCTCTCTCTCTCTCTCTCTCTCTCTCTCTCTCTCCTTTTCTTCTGCTTTCCTCTCCATCTCTCCCCCTCCTTTCCCCCTATCTGTCCTCCTATCACCCCTTCCGCCTGGTCTTCCACGTTGTTCCCTCCCTCCCTCCTCTTTCATCACCTTCTCCATCCATCACTCTTTTTCACCATCTCTCCCTCCGTTCAGCCATTTCCTCCATCTCTCTCTCTCTCTCTCTCTCTCTCTCTCTCCCTCTTTTCCATTTTCCTCCTTTTCTCGGCCTCAAACCATCTGAGCCCCGCCAGTCGCCTAGCCCCCATACCTCCCTCCTCCTCCACCACCACCCTGGTTCTTTACATTGGGAATCAAGGCATGCTACCACTTAAATATATTCAGCACAAAAAAGTACTGAGGGGAGTATTCAGTGTGCAGTTTGTCAGATCCTTTTTAAATTGTGTCGGAGAGTTTATTCCTAAGAGTTCCTTCAGAGGGCTTTGCTGTAGATTTGGACTAGTTACTGGCAGACAGTCTTTATAGCATTGTTCACAGCAAGTTATCTTTCCATCTGTGGCATCACACAGTGTTATGATGGTTAACACTGAAACACAAAATGACATACAAAGTGCATTTAAGTCAAATAAAAAGTGTGAATTTGACTAGACAGCAGTGTTTTTAAAATTGCTTTTGACGTGGTGTAATACGTCAGGTATATTTTACTTATTTGTGCTGGTCGGAGTGGGGAAGCTGTAGATACTAGTGGTGCTTTGGTATTGGTCGCGATGGTGGTGGCAGGGCCTATATAATATTATTTCTGCTCTGCCTGACTGAGCCCAGCTAAATGAGTTCCATGTAATAACCGGCCCTGTGTGCAAACAGCCCCACGTGATGGTTGAAACCACAGCCTGAGCATCCATTTCTAGATCTTTCTTTCTCTTTCAAATCTCTCTCCCTTTCATTCCCTCACTCGCTCATTTGTGCGGTATCGCCCGTGTGAATGGAGGCACGCGCGCACACACACACACACACACACACACACACACACACGCACACACAGACATGCGGGACACACGCACACATGCACACACACATGAGCACACACACATGCACACACACACATAGATGCATGTACACACAGATGAATATACACACACACACACACACACACACACACAAACATACAGTTTCACTCCCTCATTCCCTCTCTTGATCTCAGTTTCATTTTCTTTATTCGTATGGGAGTAAGCCTGGGGTCTGATGTTTTTAAGGGTGTTTCTTTTTTCGAGTTATTCCTTTCATCATCCCCTTATTTAGACTTTCTATCTGTTTTTACTTTGTCTTTTTAGAAAAAAAGAGGAAGACATTATAGAGAGAGACTGAGAGAAATAGGGAGACATAGATAAGTATTTATAGCTGGATGACCTATTTCTCCAGTGCTACCTAACTGAACGTCAGTCAGATCCACTGCTTAGGGACCTTCTGTGACATCCAGCCGGGCCATTTGGAAGTTGTAGTTCTGTTTGGTTGCAACTTGTAGTCCAACCGCAAGAGGTGTGGTGGAAGAAGGAGAGAAAGGAATCAACCGAGAGCCTCTCCTCTTCTCTTGTCATTCCCAATTTCTATTATTCCCTATGTATGTGTCCAGTGGATCCCTATCAGGAGAAGTCCAGGGTGGAGTCAGCACAAACCAATGGCTGCTTCCCTCTGCAGCACTTTAATAAGGATGCAGACTTGGTGGGGGGGGACTATGAAAACACAAACACACAACCACACACACACACACACACACACACACACACACACACACACACAACCACACGCACACACACACACACACACTTACGTACCCACACGTGCACACCCAGATACAGAGGTAGGGAATCCATCGCCATAATAAGAGGCCAAGTGCAGTGGTGATAAATCTCACCTGAAGGAGCTGTTCAGAGGCAGATTGCCTTACCCTGATGTACTGCCCTCAATATACACTGCAGCTAGCACAGGGCTATTTAAAACCATACACATAGACCAGGAATGCATGCACACACTGCAAATTGTCAGCATTCATATACATAGGTATATGCACTAATGTGAGAGTACATGCACATGTAGACAAAAAGACAACCAACACATGGGAAGCATGCACACACATAGAGGCCCATGATTCACAGTGTTATAGAGACTCCAAGATAGCCACACCCAGTGGACAATGAGCAGGGTAGGCACAGAGGATGAAATGCAAGTCTTCTTTAAAATTACACATAGCAGGTAACACAAAGTTGTGACTGAAACGACATGATCTGTTGCATGGCTCAGCCTCGGTCTGCCTCTCTGTCAGATTTAATGTCATGTTCAAATATGCAAACAGTCAGTTGAACACACACACACACACACACACACACACACACACACACACACACACACACACACACACACACACACACACACACACACACACACACACACACACACACACACACACAGATGCAGCGCTGTGACAGCAATTCAAGGAAACTGACGTTTTCCAGCTGGTAGTGTGGCAGACGTCCGCTCCTGCACACACGCTGCCTCACACAGACACTGTGTGTCTGTCCATCTGTCTGTCTGTCACTGTCAGAGCCAGTGTGCTGCCTCTTTGTCTGCGTGACTGACATGTACTCACTGCACACACAAACACAAAGCTAAGTATGTAGCCTACACAGGAGCTGGTCTGCATTAGTGTGTACATGTCTTCTCCAACAACTAGATTTTCCAGACAGCATCTCTGTATAATTGCAAGTGTTTGTGTGCAGCCTTCCTATACATATTTTAGATATTCAGCATATATACAGTATATATATATATATATATATATATATATATATATATATATATACACGAATATAGTATATAGATAGATATACTCGTAAGAAGAGTTCACTGTATATATATAAATATATATATGCCACAGCAGCCTAGCAATCTTCAGAAGCGCAGGAAAATGTGTTTGCGCGTACACGCACATGCACACGCATACAGATTGGGAGAAGAGAGTTAAAAGAAAAATCATTTCACTCAGAGTGAGGGAGAGAAAGAGAGGGAGAAGAAATTGAATTGAGGGTGGCGAGGATGGGGGGAGGTGGAGAGGGAGGAGGAGGAGGGGGGATTGGTAAGGGTGATATTGCATAGTTTAATCTGTTGAGTTGAGCCATGGACGGGCTGGGTTTGGGGGAGGGGAGGAACAGTACAGTAGTAGGCCGCCTGATATTAGTTCTCCACACAGACACACAAAGCTCTGTTGGCCAGACAACACCAGTGTGTGTATGTGTGTGTGTGCGTGTATATGTGATGTGTGTGTCGGTCTGAGGAAGTGCACAGATGGACAATGGTGGATGAGACAGGTGCGTGGACCAGGTGTCCAACCTTGAGTATGTATGCCCAAGTGTTTTTACAGGCTTAAAACTAACAGCCATAGTCTTGGCAGCATTTACTTACAAATCTAAAGTGCAAATCACTCCCATTCAATCAGCCCTCAGTCCTGATGAAGCCACTTACATGTCTACTAATTCCTGACAGTTTCTCAGTTCTTGCCAATTGCCAATTCATTTCAGCCTGTTGGAAACCACCATTCAAATAAAAATCCTTTGTTGGTGTTGATGTTTTTAGTAATTGAGGACCCACATTTATGATTTCCTCATATTTCTCACCAGCTTTTACAATGATGCATTTTCACCTCTAGGGGGAGCCCCATGTTTCTCTATGGATTGGGGAACAAGCTAATTGGTTTGGTTAATTGCACCGTAACCAGAAAATGCTGCCGGCAGTGTGTGTGTGTGTTTTAGCTGATTTTAATATGTGTGTGTGTGTGTGTGTGTGTGTGTGTGTGTGTGTGTGTGTGTGTGTGTGTGTCTGTCTGTCTGTCTGTCTGTCTGTCTGTCTGTCTGTCTGTCTGTCTGTCTGTCTGTCTGTCTGTCTGTCTGTCTGTCTGTCTGTCTGTCTGTCTGTCTGTCTGTCTGTCTGTCTGTCTGTCTGTCTGTCTGTCTGTCTATCTGTCTGTCTGTCTGTCTGTCTGTGTGTGTGTGTGTGTGTGTGTGTGTGTGTGTGTGTGTGTGTGTGTGTGTGTGTGTGTGTGTGTGTTTTAGCAGATTTGGATGCAGCACTGGACTGAGACTCAGTATGTGCTGAAGTGGACTGCTTCTTTTGCGTGGAACTTGAGGGATCACACAGAGATACAGACAATAGCTTACCCAGGGTGGGCCTAGCGGGGTGGCAGTAGTTTTTTTTTAGGAAGTCTGTGCCTGTGTCTCCTGCCTGTCAGCGGCACGAGTGTTTTTGTGTCTTTGAGTGTATGTTTGTGTGCTACCAGTACCCAGTTTCTTCAGTGTTTTCATGGAGGCCTCTCCCTCCCTGCTGTTTGCTTAGTGCAAGCTGAGGTAGACAGCTCAATGTGGGCTTAAGATTCACAGACACACACACACACACACACACACACACACACACACACACACACACACACACGCACACACATACACAGACACAGACACAGAACAACACACACACAGACACACACACACACACACACACGCACATGTAGACAAAAAAAGACACAGACACAGAACAACACACACACAGACACACACACACACACACACACACACACACACATGCACACTCACACATGCACGCATGCACGTACACTCACACTCACACACTAGATGCTTTAGGCACTCTCTTTTCCTTCTCATCTTGATTTGGTTTGTGCGTCTGTAGACATTTATAATATTGTCTTTATTTTGTGTGGATGCATATTTGTGTACGTATGTTTTGCTGTGCCTTCCTACTCTATGTATATGAGCATGTTATTAGCTGCATATGTTGCAGTGTGTGCACACACATACAGGTGTCCTTTGTATTGTTTGTGTGCCCTTGCACGGCGCAGGGCTGTGTCATTGTCATTTCTGTCATGTCTGCCTGAGCATTTTTGGTAGTCAGCTCCAGTTTGTGGGAGAGTTGGCGCTACGCCAGTTAATTCCTAAAGCTGCTAGTGTTTCTCTGTGGGCAGGTGAGCCTGTGTGTGTCCATTAGTGTTAAACTTTACATACATATACAACTATAAATAGAAATGTAAAATATTACAAAAGGGGAAATTGATTTGTGAAATAAGCTCGCATGCTGTCTGAGGTGTCATACCCACAGTTTGTGCATGTTGTTGATGCAGAATCAGGTATCAGCTTTCCTTCATCGGCTGTGTGGTTCAGTGATGGGCAGTTTGGGTTCTTGAGGTCTGTGGTCTGTGTTTTCAGCAACTGCTCTGCTGAAAGGACCACAGTGACTATGGGCCAGAGTCATGGTGCAGCCATCAGACTTTCCCTCTCTACACGAAAGAGAATCTTCTGTAGTAGCTGATAATGCGGGGTACTGGCAAGAAGATAGAATGAGCATCACTATACATGGATAACGGTATTATATGTCACAATTGAATTGAATTGAATTGAAAATGTTTTTATTTCGAACAAGTAAACAATAAAAGACAAAAAAGCAATAATAAACAATAAAATAAATTAAACAAGTGGACAGTTACAATAAAGTAATATTTACACACAATGAAAACCACAAATGAAAATAAACTGTCTTACACTTGCTTTACCTGTTCGAAAAGGGGTGAGAAGAAGAACAATACATTGCAATACGATGCGTATCGCGATACATTGCGATATTCCACATAAGTTCATTGAAAATGTTAAAACATGAATGCATCACACATCACAGTATATTGATAATCCAGTGAAAAAATTAAGTCAAAATAAATTTACTGCAACCTTTTCAGGAGCTGAGGTTGTAGTTCACAACTCGTTTAAAACTTGAATTTACTTTTTCAAAATATCAATTTCTGGAGCTGACGATACGATACAGATATCAAGAAAATACATATCACAATATATTGCCTTATCGATTTCCTAGCACAGCCCTAGTATGCTTTGCCTCTGTTCCTTGTCTGTTGAAAAAAAGAGCCAGGTTTTTTCTCAGATGTCTATTTGTAGCTAAATGTGGGATTTCATGGTCACATATTTTCACATGTCATCCTGCTTTGCTGTTGCGGCGCCCTCTACTTGTATCTCTCTTTGTCCATCCTCTCTGTCTTGCTTTTTATCCTTTTCTTTCCTCACTCCTTTCCTCTCTGTCTCCCTGTCCGTCCCTCAGTGGATGTCACTTCCTTCCTCCAAGCATCTTCACCCAAAATTCCTCTCTTTGCCTATGTCCCCTCTGAGCCAGCACTTTGAGAGTCTGAGCTCTTCTCCTGTACCAGCCTCCAAACAGGCGATCAAAGTCATGCAGCTCTCCTATCCCAATATAATGAGATTGGGAGCAGCCAAATTGAAAGAAAAGCGTTTTCTACAGCTGTCAACTTATTATCGAGAGGGGACAGACTTATTCCAGTGAATGCAGCAGAGGAGAGAGGGTTGGAGGTGATGGAGGGATGGAAGGGAGTGGGTTTGTTTGAAGTGGGGAGGACGGAGTTGGATGAGAAGCTCAAGGGTGAGCTGTTTTCCATTTTGAATGTTTTCTTTCTCTCTCTCTCTCTCTCTCTCTCTCTCTCTCTCTCTCTCTCTCCGCTATTTCAGTCTGGTGGCTAGCATAGCCTTGAAGTCTGAGTCTTCTATTCACCATGTTCCTCTTAATATTTTAAAATCGCAGCATGTCAGACCGGCACATTTTAGAATGTCTGTGAGTGCACCTGTCATATCATTGAGTGTTTATTGTCCTTCTTGATGACCATTTCTTGCATATTTGGGAATGAGGGAATGGTTGCCTTGCTATCTTTGCCAAGTCCCTGCTGTTAGAAACTCTGATTCAGAACTCCAGCATTAAAGGTGGAGTCAGCTATAGTCTGGACTGAGTGCACTTATTGTAAATTTCGCTTTTTGTCAAAATTAAGAATATATTTCCCCAAGATCAGCTACTTGTCCGTACTGTGTGTGCACACTGGAAAATTAAATCTGGTGTTGATACGCAGCCTAGGGTCTGTAAGCGGGTTTAATACAGGGTATTGAAACAATGGGGGCCCACCGTAGCTAGCAATATGCTTTCTCCAGAATCACATGCGTTTCCATGCAGACTCATAATCGGGTAACTAAACGAATAAGACTTCAACAGGACTTTTAAACTGCATGTAAACACCTTTATCCGATCTACTTTGCACACAAATCGGCACGATAACGGACAAGAGATGTCGGATAAGAACACCTAGATAAGTCGTTTGTTGTCGGCTTTCTCTCTGCATGTATACAGGGATCGGACATCGCATATCGGACTTCTCGTTCTGTGCTTGTGTGCCTGCGCGTAATAGGCATGGTAATAGGCTACATCATGGGTTGTTGCCGGAAGAGAACCGGACGTGGCTCTTTCAACACTTGTTGAAAACATGGTTGAAAGGGCTACAGCGCCACCTAGCATAGTGGAGACAGCCATGCATCGGACATTTATCCGATATCTTAAAGGCCATGTATACTCAGACAAGTGACACGGTCCGTTCGAGTGTCTAGTTCGATATATGTGATAATCTAATCTAGTTGTGCCATGGAAACACTGACTGACTCCATCTTTAAGGTGTTGCTTCTATCTGCCTTGTGAGCAGTGTCTGACTGGGTGCAACCTGCCTCCATCCTGCTCCATTCATCATCCCTTTATTGTGAACTTCAAGGAGGATCAAGTGGCAGAGCACTAAAGCAGATTGAAACGAGATGAGGGAAATGACTAGCGACGCTCCTGCAACGCGGCCATTAAATACCTCAGACGCAGAGACGAGTGCAGAAACCTATTCACAGAGTACAGAAGCCTATTCTCTACCACAGAAGGCAGACCGCTCATTCCCAAAGACACATTAACGAACATGAGCACAGCTTGGCCCACATATTGATGCCCCGATCACATCCCTTTTAAATGTCACGCGTCCAGCGAACGGCCCCATCCAGATTGCAGTACTGGTTTAGGAGGTTTTGAAGCAGCCACGTACAAGCTGTGAGACTTTACCAGTATCTGCAGGGTCTGATGGTAGGGTTGATTGTTCTTATTTCCAACCAGATGGTTGATTTCACTTGACATTTCCCCTCCCATGGTTGTTCATTTGAAAAAAAAATCTGCTTTAATCCATTTAAGGGACAAGTGTATTGTCAAAAAATCCAAATCTTGTCAGACCTAATTTAGCCTTCAGTCTGCACTGTGGTATCTGCTTTTTGTACCATCACAGTGTGTTATTGTGGCAGGATTCAATAATTACCTCCAACAAGGAGGCTCTTATCCCATGAAGTACGTTTGCTTTTTGTCCGGTAATTAGCAGACATTTCAAAAATCATTTAACACATTTCAGTAAAAACATAGACCTGGGGCTAAGGAGAAACTGATTAGATTTTGAACAGATAGTGCTAATGTGAACATAGTTATTTTTATTCATTCATTTTTCTTCCTTGGATCAAGACTGAACCATCCAAATAAGTTTGTAGGGGTCCTAACCTGAACCCTTACCCTAGGTGTAGCCTACAGGCTTTAGACATCAGCAAAGCTTTTAGAATGAACAACCACTACATCAGGGGCTAGGTGTAGACTAATTAAAAGTGAGTTTGCATGTGTTAGTAAGCACTTCTGGCTTTTTGAACAAAGTTGTGTATGAATTGTGTGGCTCCTGTGGGGGTTGTGTGAAATATAAGGAGTTGATGTCTTTTGAGTCAGAGTTGGTTGATGCTGGAGCCAAGTTACAAATTAAATAATCTGAGTGTGGGGCGTTAAAAAGAAGTGAGTTAACCAGACCTCTGTAGCCTGCTCCTTTACTATAATCAAGGCACTCTAAAACATGAAATACTCAAATCTCTGAAGGAACTGTTGTGGTTGAGTTGCATTGTGGGTAATGTAATGTGCCATGTTTTGACCATGAAGTAGTAAAGTCTGGAATGAAAAAAAGCTGGTCCCTTTAACAACCAATTGTTCAAAAGTTTCACAGGATACATCGATATTTTCTGACCTGAATTAGGCCTTACAAAGTTAGAACTACATCAGAGCGTGCGTAAAAGACAAATGATATAGGCCTGCCTGTCCTTTTAGGGGCGGCGTAACTCAATCTATGGGTCTCCTGTTGGGAACTGCAGGGTTGTTGGTTCAAGTCCTGCATTGAACGGTCTTGGAGTGTGGCATCTTAGCATGGAGAGATGCCAGTTCACCTCCTGGGCACTAACGAGTGATCCTTGAGCAAGGCACTGAACCTTGCATGATCTACAAAGAAGCATCTCTTCAGACATTAATGCATGGGCTCTGTTTGTGCATGAGTGTATTTTATGGATGTGTGTTAAATAAAGTGAACATTTTATTCCCTTAGGAGACTAGTAAAGTATTAATCTTAGTTTTAATTAAATGCATTTTATGTTCAAACCGGCAATCATTAAAATAGGCTATAATAGATGACAATATTTAAAACCGTTAATTTTCAAATTCATGGGTAAAATGTTTTAAATATCCATATGCCCTTTCCTCCTCATCATTCTTTTTCATAAGTAAATATTCAACTATATTCCTAGCATACAATGCGAATATCATCTTACAATTTATGGAATAAATAACATCAAGTCCTTGCTGGAAGTCATCACTTTCACCCTTATTTCTTGGAAACATCCCACTTAGGGATGTTTGTTCAATAGTTGCGGTGAGTCTCTCATTTTGACCTGATCGATCCAATAGTTCTTGTTCATCCACTTTTTCTTTCTGTCTGTTGTTCTGTTATTCACATCCAATGTAATGTCAAACCTTTTATGATGTTTAAATTCTTTCTTTTTACCTGAGCCACAGTCTCTCAGTGGACAAAACATTCTCCTCCTCAGTTATTTGAACATATAAACCTGTATATATTTTAAATTTTATAAATCAATTTATTTTAACCATTGTCACTCCTGAGAAAACAATTGAAAAGTTTTGCCTTTTCGGGCTTCCACCTCCAACACCACTGTTTCAATGTATTTGAAATGCTTTTCGTTTTAAGCTCAGGATGCCATGCTCTTATCTTAAAAAAAAACATATTTTCCGTCCATTAGATTGATTCTGATTCACTTACATACCCTCAGTGGTAAGAAGAACATTGTTTATTCAGTGTGCATCTGCACGAATCTGCAGGTGCTTTTGCTTCTCATTCATTTTGTGCACAAAGTAAGAATATTTCTCCGCTCCTTTGAGTGAATAAGGCCCAATGTCTCTGGTCCTGATACATACATTCTGATGCTTAAACAAAATAAATCACTGTGCAATTGCAAGCTAATTTTGAACTTAAGTCCCTCCCTACTCTAAGCATCCCTGCAAAATGAATCAATTAATCAGTAACACCTTTAAGCAGCTGCACAGAACGACTCCAACAAATCTTTCCGAGAGGCTGCACTGCACTGTTTTTGTGACATTGCTGTCGGCCCAGCACTGTAGCTCTGTGTGTGTGTGTGTATGTCTATGTGCGTATGTACAGCTGTAGTTTTGTGTGTCCTGTATTACCATCTGTATAGCAGAGTGACCTTGATGTCTGCACTCAGCAGGGAGACACTGGAGAGGAGTGATTAACAGGAGGACGGACAAAGATGAGAGAGAGACAGAGAGAGAGAGAGAGAGAGAGAGAGAGAGAGAGACAAGTGAGAAGAAAGAGGGAAATTAAACAAAAAAAAATAAACTGAGTGCTGAGAGAGAAGGGCAGAGTGTGAATGTTAACTACACAGGAGAAAAAAATCCCAGAAAGAAAGAAAGAGTGAGAGAACGAAGCGAGATGTTACAGAATGAGGGAGTTTGGGTGGAGTCCAGGAGTGACTCACCACATATGTATATATCTCCTTTTTTTCTACTTCTTCATCTTCTGCTTCTTCTCCCTACAGGCAATCTGGAGGTGCAGTCATCAAAAACAGGTAAGAGGGAGAATGAGAGGGAGAATGAGAGGGAGGGAGGGAAGAACACAGTGAAGAATATTACACTGAAATGCTAATAAAACACACTTGTGCAGATGTTAAGATACCTTGCACGCATAGTCCTCCTGTGAGACTGCACAGCGTGGTGTGTGTGTGTGTGATTCTCAGTGTGTAGTAAGTTGCCAGTTCATCTGCTGTGACCCAGGTTAATAGGATCGTGCATCTTCCACGGCCCGCCTTGATACACAGTCAAACACACACACACACTTTACCTGCCCATGACTGTCCACTCACTGCCCCTCTTGACTTACACACGCATTCACTTACCCTCAGAAGTGAACGCACACACTCACTGCCCTTCCCCTTTTTTACTTACACACACACACACGCACACACACACGCGCACACGCACACACACACACACACACACAGACACACACACACACGCACGCACACACACACACACACACACACACACACACACACACACACACACACACACACACACACACACACACACACATACACACACACAGTGCTTTTGGCATCCCGTTCCCCCGGCTAACGTTGGACTGTGTGTCCCCCTCTCTTCCCTCAGTCTTGGTGAGGAGTTCTATAAGGAGGCCATTGAACACTGTCGCAGCTACAATGCCCGTCTGTGTGCCGAGCGCTCCATGCGTCTGCCCTTCCTGGACTCCCAGACCGGCGTGGCCCAGAGCAACTGCTACATCTGGATGGAGAAGAACCACCGTGGGCCAGGTGTGTGTCCCTGATGTGTGTCTGATACCTGGGGCCTAAGGAAGTACTGTCTACTGTCTGGCTGAAGCTGGAGAATCACTTCTTCTTTGTTTTGTGCGTGTGTGTGTGTGTGTGTGTGTGTGTGTGTGTGTGTGTGTGTGTGTGTGTGTGTGTGTGAGTGTGTGTGTGTGTGTGTGTGTGTGTGTGTGTGTGTGTGTGTGTGTGTGTGTGTGTGTGTGTGTGTGTGTGTGTGTGTGTGTGTGTGTGTGTGTGTGTGTGTGTATTGTTTGCAAGCTGTTTGTGCCACACAAACCAATCTCTGCAGTCATTTGTCCTGCGGCTTACTCTCCCCTTTTACTCTGCTTGTTTTCTGTCTCTCATTCCTTCCTCTTCGCTCTGTCTCATTTCCTCACCCTCTCTTCCAGGCCTCCTACTTTTCCCACCTCAACTTTTTTCTCTCTTTTTAACTTTCCCCCATAGGGTGTTCCCTCTTCGCTCGCTCTTTCTCTGTAACATCAGTGTGTTTTGGCAGTGAATCAGACACCCCTGTAGGCTATGATACGCCGCTGGCACCAACTACTCCAGAGAGAATGTACTTGTGGGTGTGTGTTTTTCTTTTGTGTGCGTGTGTTTTCTGTGTGTGTGTGTGTGTGTGTGTGTGTGTGTGTGTGTGTGTGTGTTTTGTGTGTGTGTGTTTTGTGTGTGTGTACGCAAGCACATGTGCATGAGTGTGTTCACGATTAGCGCCTGTAGGCTCAGTGTCTGCCAGTACTTCTTCACTAATACCTTTGTTCGTTTTTGTTATTTAACACACTTGAGTTGCATAAAATAGTTCCACCAATGTGTTTGAGATTGGAGGTTTATCTATATATGGTTAAAGTCTGGGTTTTGGTTATTAATATGCGATAACAATTTTCTAAATCTACAACTCTTAATATTTTAATACATATAGAATACCGTAACAGATAGAGTCCCTAATGAGTGTCAACAACTATTACGTTTTGAACATATGGTCATGGTAGCCACTAGCCAGAGAACACATTTTAAATTTCCTCTTGTGCCTTTTGTATTCAAAGACAATGCAGATATACTTAATGCTAATATTGTAGCACACCTGGACATTCATTTTTGTGGTTCGGAGTGGAATGTCCCTACAGCTATTGGCTGGATTTCCAGGAAATTTGGTACAGACATTCATGTCCCCCTCAGGATGAATTGAAATAACTATGGTGATCCTTCCCCTCATTCTCGACTGTACTTTGTATTAAGGGCGTATTGGCAAATGTTGGCATGCAATTAAACACCGTACAATAAGATGTGTCAGCATTTGGCTCAAAAGACTCCCGTGTGATCTATGATCTAACAGCTAAATGAGTCAAATGAAATGAAGACAATATAGACTTATGTAATGTTAATATTCTAGCACATCTGAATTATGCAAGTAAAACAGAAAATGAGAAATCATAATATGGGACATGTTCTTTCTAACAGTGACCTAGATTGCTAATAGTTTTTAATCAAGAGTAGTGAACAAAAAGAAGAGCCAAGGACCATTGTTTTTACCTGACGTAATTCGGCAAACTAGCTTGACGTTGCAATAGTATGTCCTTTAACCTAGTGTGCTGTGTATCCCCCTGTGTTTCAGGCCATGCTCCAGGTCAGTTGTACACATATCCCGCTCGCTGCTGGCGCAAGAAGAGACGGCTAAACATCTTGGAGGACCCGAGGCTCGTACCGATCGAGTTCAAGATTGGTAATTAAGGGGGAGCTTTAATCACTTTCACTGCTGACAGAAAGAAATCCACGGGGTGCTTATTGCTAACTGTGAAAGCCTTGAAGTGTGAAAAATCACCATTATTCCACATTGTCTTACTGACACCATCACATATGTAAATTAGCTTGAACAGGCATCGTTAACGCTATATTATTTTATAAATACATGTCCCTGAAACTAAGCCTGACATATACTGTATGTTGTTTTTGAAAATGTTGGGAATAAAAAGAAAAAAAAAGTTGTGTATGATTTCCGTAGGCTAATGTTTGGCTGTCACACAGTTTGTAATGACTGGTCTGCTAAGGGGTGTCAGTCGGAGTTTAGATGTATCTTGCGGAAAATATCACCGCATCCAAAGTTTCATTACATAATCATTACTCAAATTATTATTTGCTCATTTGCGGACATGTCAGTGAGGAAAAAAGTAGGCTTTTTCCCCGCTGGCAAAACAACAATCCTGTGATATTTTAGACAAAGTGCAGATGATATACACTGCACTTCGCCGTCACGAACCAGCCGAATTATGTCTCCTCATGGCACTGTCAGCTTGCCCTGAGCGTGACAGTGTGGATGTGTGAGACTCCTGCTGTTTTCTGATTGTAATTGTCTCCCTCCCTCCAGACTACGAGGCTTCTCTAAAGAAGGAGGGAGGCATCCCAGACGGCCCTGTGCTGGAGTCACTGCTCTCTGGGGAAACCCTGGACAAGAAGGTCGAGACCAAGGAAGAGGAGCCAATGAGCGAGTGTCAGGTGAGGCTCTCCTTTCTTTTGTCTCCCTCTCCCTCATACTCTCTCTCTCTCTCTCTCTCTCTCTATCTTCAGGACTTTGTTGTTCTCTGAATCTTGTTGTTGTTTTTCCTCTTCCTGTGTGTGTGTTAGTGTGCGTGTGTGTGTGTGTGTGTGTGTGCATGTGTGCGTGTGTATATGTGTGTTTTGTGGTGGCACAGGCCCCTTCCTGGCACCGAGTGTGTATATGTGTTTCGATTGTGTTTGTGATTGCACCCCAGCCAGTGTTAGTAGTGTTAGTGTTTGACAAACCAACCTTGTTAATAACTATTTGAAAGTCACTTTAAGGGTCATTTATAAGCTTCTTTGCTCGTTTTCATCCTCTATGCAGCAAGTAACCTCTATGCCCATCTGGCTGCAGTGTTTTACTATAGCTAGAGGCTCTGGAGTTCAGATGGACAGTTAATCAATCAGCAGTTGAGTGAATGGCCCTCACAGTGGCCCTTTGAGTGCTAGTGGAGTTTAAGGCCTGTAATCCAGGTCTTCCCCTGACTCCATCCTAGTTTAAGTTTACCCAGGCAGGCATTACTTCAACATGCTGCCCCAATTATAGCTCCATGTGCACACTTTACTCTTCCCTTGTTGCTATCCTTTTTAGATGGTTAAATAGTATGCTAATTTTCAGGTTCAAACTAGTAATTTGGGTTTCCACTACAAACAGTTGTAATGGTGTAGTGTGTAGAAAACCCTTTATATTTCAAACAGTGCCAATGCTGAAACTCCTCCTTTCAGCCTCTGTCTGAAACGCTCCATATTAGAGCGTCTCTCTTTAAGCCCCGCCTTCCAAAAAGCCCAGTCTGCCCTGATTGGCCCTGAAGCTTGCTGCATGTTTGATCCTCTTTCGGCCAGTTAGATTCAGGGGAATCTGGGGTTGTGTTCATCAAAGGTTGAGGGAAAGTTAGGTTGGCAATAGGGGACGTGGCTTCTCCCCTAATGATGTCACAAGGGGAGAGAAATCTGACAGGGTTTTTTTTTAACACAGGTTTTCAGTATGGTGGAGGTGCAGAAAAAGAGACAGCGTTGTTTTTTTACTTATACTTTGGGAGTCTTTAGACACACTTTGGGACCCGTATTAATGTTGCAAACCATGCAAAAGTGCATTTTGCATAATGCTTTAAGTGTTATGTTTTTCTTTTGATAACCTCAATCTGAAAAATGTCTTCCGACATCATGTTTACCAACACTCAGCAGTCCACTCAATGTATGCATGAAGCTCAGTTCATTTGAGGAGAACTACACAGCCTATTTAAACAGTTGTGGGCTCTATGTAGGATCCAGTGTTTTTAGAGCCTAGCCCATATTACTGATTACAAGTCAGGATATCTTGACCTTCTCTGCTTGATTTTTCTTTAAATGAACCTTCTGTGAGTCGTTTTGGGGGTGATGTACCCCTTTAATTAAGAAAGTTTTGAATCGAAGTTGATTCTTGCAATAAAAGGAATGAAATTAGTGACACACACTTGGCTATATTTAGTGTCAGTGGTTCTCCTCTTAATGTTGGTCCCCCCCCCCCCCCGCTCTGGGATTAAGAAAGCACTCTCCAAACCAGCGGGACGAGGTGCAATTTCATGAGCCCTATGCAGAACAGGGAGAGGGGGATAAGAGGAGAGGGAAGGAGAGAAAAGAAAGACAAGGAAGTAAGGAGGTTGAAGGAAAAGGGAAACTAACCAACCCATCTGACAGTCCACCGTTGCTCTGCGTACCTCATGTACAGAAGCTGCTGGTGGGGGATTTCTCTCATGAGCTGGAGACGGACGAGATGGAGGAAGACGTCCCGAAGCGCAAGAACCGTACCAAAGGACGGGTAAGATGTGATTCAAACATGTACTCCATTCTTTCTTTTTGCAGGTTTGATTAGATGAGACAGGTTTTTTTTATGGGAAGATTATGAAGTGTTAACAATGTATTCTGAAAATCATCACACACGCATGCAAGAACACACACACACACACACACGCTCAAACGCAGACACTAGGGTTGTTAATTGGAGCTGTTACTCCCCTGCTAGGTGTCATCAGCCCCCTCCTGCTGGAAGTCAAGCTTTAAACTGAGAGCAGATGATTAGAATGCAAACGTGTTAGTGTGTGTGTGTGTGTGTGTGTGTGTGTGTGTGTGTGTGTGTGTGTATAAAGTTAAACACACTGCTGTTATGCTCTATTTATTGTATATCCAATATATATGTGCACACACAATTTATCAAACTTTTAGTGTGTATCTTGCGTACATGTGTGATTTTGTATGTGGCAGACAAGTTCTGACAAGTGTGTGTGTGTGTGTGTGTGTGTGTGTGTGTGTGTGTGTGTGTGTGTGTGTGTGTGTGTGTGTGTGTGTGCACGTGCGTGTGTGTGCTCTCTGCAGGCATGCGGAGTCGGGGGCATGAGAAAGAGACAGGAGCCATCTGCCATCGAAGACAGAGACAAGCCTTACGTCTGTGACAGTGAGCGTTGCAACTGTATTTCTTTACTCCTGCTCCTCTTTACTCTTTTATTTGTGACTTATAGCAAACTAATAAACTACACCTTGTGTGTGTGTGTGTGTGTGTGTGTGTGTGTGTGTGTGTGTGTGTGTGTGTGTGTGTGTGTGTGTGTGTGTTTTACAGTCTGTGGAAAGCGTTATAAGAACCGCCCGGGCCTGAGTTACCATTACACTCACACACACCTGGCAGATGAGGAAGGGGAAGAAGACTCTGAGCGACACACACTACCCTTCCAGCGCAAGAACAACCACAAGCGTGAGTCTGCCTTCTGAATATTACATCCTGACAGCAGTCCAGCTGCCCATCATCCTCCATTATTTACTTCATGTGGAGTCTTGGTTGTCTGGGGCAGGCTGATCCTAGGTCCTGGGTCTCCTGGTACAGAACAGACCCATAGTTAAGTTTTCGCAGTTTCAGGTTAATTCAACAATCCTAATGTTCTGAATATTATCAAGGAATATTATCAACAGGAGGGCCTCCTGCTGCGTAATTAGCCTTGTTTATATTAAGCGGTACAGTTCTGTTCGGAATGGTATGGCACGCAACTATCTTAATTTGCATTTCCATTATCAAAAGTTGCGAAGGGTACCAAAATACCGAGCAGTCCCAAAGGTTCCCAAGAGATGGAGCTTCACACACTGTTGATTGTTCGACATAATCGTCATTTTCGTGCGAGAGATAAACCGCAATGTGTAATCACTTCGGCAAGAGTGAGGAATCTTGTGTTTTGAGAATCTTTTCTGTGTGGGATCAAAACAGGCTGCTTAGCTCATCTCTTGACCAGGGTTAGGAGAGGGTCAGACGTTGGCTGTGGTGAACAGGCTTAAAGTCTAAAAGAGAGTGGGCGGAAGTGATTTATTTTTTTTTATTATTGGGTGATGATAGCATAATGCAATTCTGTGTAATTCTGTCAGGTTGCGGTAATGTCTTTATGTGGCCATAGTTGCAGATGGGAGCCTCTGTAGAGATAGCCACAACAAGTATTAACCCTCACTGCATTCTAATAAGAACAAACAAACAGGAGTTGGTGTGCATTTTGTAGACCAACATAATGTGTGCGTCTCCTGCATTTGCATCTGATTCTCAAACTGTTGCCTTTCATCCCCTCTTGATTTTGAAAGTTGCCTCCTGACACTAGCTGTTTTGAATGGAAACCTCAAGGCTAACAAGTTAATTGATATATTTAAATAAGCTTTTTTTCCCCACGATGTAGCGTTTAACCTTTCCTTGTCTGGGTTGCTGTAGCCCAGGGCTAAAGTCACTGTCAGACCTCTTGTATTACAGTAAAGGTCAGGCAGTCAGGTAGAATGCAGAATCAAGCTGCCAACAAGCACAGGGAATCATATAGATATTGGTTTACGTAATAATTGCATACGGAGAAAATTGAGGTTACTGTTTACATGCTGAGGTAAGTGGTGTCGGCAAGCACACTGTACAATAAAACACAGTCTTTACATTACAGCTAGATGATCAGCAGTCATCTTGCTCTGTTAAAGTAAAGGTCTTCACCTATTTGAGTTAATGTAACACTCTAGGCATTTCCAACAGCTGCTGCAAAGAGACATCAGCTCAATAAGGGAACAAATATCTCTTCAACCAACACTCATGGGCTCTCAATGGCAACCACAGTCATGCAACACACTACAGTTATATTTCAACTTCTACTGTCTGTACTTAACAATTCCCATCACACAGTATGGCCGCAGCCATCAACGGATTAACAAGGTTCCATTAATGTGCTGGTCGAGAATTTCATGAGGTAGCAACAGCGAGACCCAACTTATTGCTTGCTAATGCCTGCAGCACTTCTTGCCAGACAGTGTGAAATGAAATATACAGAGGTCGGGCACAGGTGTTTTTGTCATTAAGTGTAATATCTTAAATTAGCATTTTTAGCCGTGCTTGTATTCAATGAGTGGCAATGGTGTTGTGTACAAACTATTGGATGGATGCAGATTCATTTTGTACAGCAGTGGATGTATCCTCTTGTAACCACAATGTAGTTCATATTTTGAGTGAGCTTGTATTGTAATCACTTATGATTGGTGATGTCTTGACTGATCTGTAGCGCCATAATCAGGTCAAAATTGCAATTCATCCATCCAGTGCTTTCAGTGGCCACCAAATACCTAGAGAAACTATGGCAATCCGCTCAGCCCAAGCTGTGTTTTGTGTCTTCTGCTGATTAGATAATGTTGGCATGGTAACTTGGTAAATATTATTCTCATTAGCATTTAGGTTACCATTCTTCTTAAGTACAGCCTCACATAGTATGACGATAGGCTCTTGTTTAGTTTCTAATTGTCCCACGATTCTGAGTAAAGCATTGTATTGTGCATTTAACTTTATGTCAAACAATAAATCCTTAGCACGAAGGATCACTGTTGTTGCAGTAGGCACTGTCACATGGGAGCATAGCCACCAGTCAACCCCATAACTGAAGAACTTAGCCCTTTATCCCAGCAATTACATTCATGTTGATTGATGTATTCCAAACCTCACCTTTTACTCCCAGTGTCAACGTTGTGTTTAGGGTGTATTGTGTTGAATATGAAACAAGGTAGAATGTAATGGCATGAAGATTGGGGTCTAGCATGTTCAATCTTTCATACATGATCTTTCCCTAACCTTACCAAGTTTTTATGTTGCGAAACCGTACCTATACCACACTTTATTTTCCATAACCAAAACCTTTCCCCTGATTTTAATCATATTATTGCCACGTGCAGCTATTATTAATAATGACTTCATTGGGGGCTCCAATAAGCCGTCATATACCAAACCTCCTGGCACTACATAGAACAATTTAATGGAACACGGCCACTATAAATGTTATTACGTACACCTGTGTTTGACAAGTTATACTGCCCATCGTGAAAAATGTCTCATGTGCATCTGGCCCAGGGACATTTACACACACTAAATAGCATTGTGTATATCACCGTCGCACCACATCCTTTCCGATGGGACTTTTGACCTATATTCAATAAGATGAAAGAAAGTAAGTATGAAAGTCATTGAGTCTTGGCAGACTTCCTGAAGCTGTAAAGGGGCCGAGTGCAGAAGCCTATAGGGACCCCGGGTTTGAACAGGCATTTACACAGTATAGCACAAGGTTCCAAAGATCACGGTCATGTGTGCAGTTAAAAAGCATTGAATGGGTCGCGTAGAGAATGCATAACAGTTGTGAGGCATCCCAAGACTGTACTTAGTGCAAGGCTACCAAAGGTTCTGCTAAATGTATCATGGTCACCATAAGAGGCAAATGCCATTGGACAACAAGACAAGTAAATATTTAGGTGTGTTTGAACAAGTTATGAAGCGAACCTCAACAACCAATTTGCTACCCGTCTTTCTTTCTTTGTGGCTCAGTATTTTTCTCCCCTAGGGGCCAGTTTTCCAGCAGTGATTGGCTTTTGTTCGATGTTATCTCCCGTCTGCGCTTTCTGTTTGTTTTCAAACACTTATTTAAGGACAATGCTGTGCATTTATCCTGCGGGGGATGGGGCTATGATCACTAATCGTCAGTAAAATGGCCGCAGTTGTCAACACTCAAAAAAAAAAAAAAAAAAAAAGAGAA
>NC_137232.1:8073314-8075814 GCF_949987685.1 Ammodytes marinus | reverse complement strand
GGGGGGGAGGGTGGGGGGGCGCTCAGGTAAAGGAGGCAGAGAGAGGGGGGAGGGGGGCTTAAGCAAGTGAAATTTTGGAAAACGGGAGAGGAGAAAGAGGGATGGTAGGGAGGTAGAGGTACAAGTAACGAGGCGGTTAGCTATAGGAGGGAAAGAAGAAAAGGAACCACCTGACGTGTGCCGTCTTTTCTCTCCTCGGTCTCTCATTTATTTTTCAGCCTGGCTTATATCTCTTTTATTTTTTCTGCTCATTAGCTCCCTTTCAATTTATTGTCTATCCTCTATCACTGTCCTCATCCCCTCCCCTCTGCCGGCGATGGCGTGTCTGTGGCTGCGGGGCGGCTTCTCAAAACATGGCCGCCGGCGTTTAATCATTGATGGAGTTTTTTTCTCCTGGCCAGCGGGCAGCCCCGACTCACTCACATGCGTCAGGACCTGCTGATTCACTCTCTGGGACGTTGCAAGCACACATACACATACACACGAACACACACACACATGAACACACACACACACACACACACACACACACACACACACACACACACAAAGGCAGATATGTGCACACCGGCACAAACACAGAGGGAAACAAAAGATGCACACACATAACCGTAGCTCACAGATACAGATAAAAAAAGTACCCTGAATGTATGTGTGTGCATGTGTGTGTGTGTGTGTGTATGTGTGTGAGTGTGGTTATCCACATGTGTGCCTGTCTACTCTTTTCCCACCAGGGATGGCGAGGCCCAATCAGCAGCAGTGAGCCCAAATGAAAGCAGCAAAGATAAAAGCAATTTGTTTGACCAGAACAAGGAGACAAAAGCGTGTTTGCATCTGCTCCAGGCCTGCACACACCACACACTGTATGTCTCTACGGCTTTTTCAACGCGTCTGCCAGACTCAGTAAACATCTGCCGGTGTTTTTCTACACTTATATATATATATATATATATGCTGTACCATCATCTCTGTGTATCACGAAGGACTTCTCCCCACTGGTTACACATAAGGCACACTCTTTAGACCTGGTCAAGACTAAAACATCTTTAAAACTATGGAATGGATTGCCATGGAATCTGGCACAGACACTGACATACCTCTCAGACATAATCATCACAGCTTTATAAGATCTTTGTCCTATTTCTCATCTTGCATCATTGTCTGGACACAAATGTATCTTTGTTTCAATGGTTTGGACATGGTCGTTTTAGTATCACAGGCTGCTCTCATCATTGTAGATTGTTTGCCCATTTAAAGTGATAGGGACTAGGGATGGGAATCTCTTGGTACCTCACAATTCGGTTCGATTCGATTCCGATTCACAAGGTAAACAATTTTGATTCTAAAACGATTAGCAATGCATCTCGATGCAACAATTTTTTTTTGTACATTTCCATGAGTGATTTTCAAAAATATTTACATCTGTCTCTGAGTTTGCTAGAGATTCATAATCACTTCCTACTTTTGTGATGATCATTAAAGACAATCACAAACAGATGAATTACCTTCTCTAATATTTTATTAGAGAAAAAGCTTTTCTTGTCACAAATATGACTTTCTATGAACAATGCAATAATCAATGCAGTTTGCATTTCAACACATCTAGAATGACACACCTTACACACGGTGTAGGTCTTGTCCATCTTCCTATCGACCTCATAGAAACCAAAATGCTGCCATCTCATCCATTCTGTCAAACAACTAAACAACTCGCACATGTTTTGGTGCCCATGCACAGTGGTGCAGGAAGTAGAGTAAAAAAAAAATATTTTTTTATTTTTTTATTCCGATTATTAATTTATCTTAATCGATTCGGAATCGTCTTAGAGAGAATCACAATGCATCGAAGAATCGATTATTTTGTTTATATGGAGTCATACATGTTTGACAGGGAGGATAATTTCGATGAATATAGTGGTAATATTCATATATTTCATGTATAGCCTACTTACAACTACTCATAGTCAGAGGCGGCCTTAACGATCTGGGGGACCCATTCAAGACCTAGTGTGGGGCCCCCCACTTTTTTTGTATTTTCTTGAAAAAAAAATCGTAATTTTTATTTTATTTTTTTTAATACATATTTCTTGTGCATGCTTGTGCATGCTTCCCGCAAAAAGAAAACAGATTGTAGAGTTTTATGAGATGATGGGCCACTGGGTGCAGACTCTTAAAGGGCCCCCCCACTCCTACCTATCCAGTCAGGTACACTGACTTTTCAGCACATATACAATTAATGGTAAAAACATATTAATGAAGTCAGTTTTTCTCACAGGATTTAGGGATACTGTGGGAGGGACCCTGGTCCTTGTTGGGGGGTCCGGGGGCATCCCCCCCGGAAGAAAATTTGTGCCTTTTGAATTAAAATGCATCAATCTGGTGCACTTTGAGGGGAAAATTTAGAGGCTATATCAAATCCTGAGATGCAGCAGGAACATTATTTTTCAGATTTTTCTTAATCAGGCAGCACTCTTTACTCTGCTACTGTAAAAACAGCAGA